>NC_135232.1:376101110-376403837 GCF_051348905.1 Ranitomeya variabilis
GTCCCGGCTTTGTGATTGGTTGCGTCGCAGTCACATGGGCGACGCAACCAATCACAGCAAGCCGTGACGTAATTTCAGGTCCTTAAGGATTTTAAAATTACGTCCCGGCTTTGTGATTGGTTGCGTCGCAGTCACATGGGCGACGCAACCAATCACAAGCCGTGACGTCACGGGAGGCTGGACACGCGCGCATTTTAAAATGCGCGCTTGTCCAGCCTCCCGTGACGTCCCGGCTTGTGATTGGTTGCTTCGCGATCAACCAATCACAAGCCGGGAGGCTGGACACGCGCGCATTTTAAAATGCGCGCTTGTCCAGCCTCCCGTGACGTCCCGGCTTGTGATTGGTTGACCGCGAAGCAACCAATCACAAGCCGGAACGTCACGGGAGGTTGGACAAGCGCGCATTTTAAAATGCGCGCGTGTCCAGCCTCCCGGCTTGTGATTGGTTGACCGCGAAGCAACCAATCACAAGCCGGGACGTCACGGGAGGTTGGACAAGCGCGCATTTTAAAATGCGCGCGTGTCCAGCCTCCCGGCTTGTGATTGGTTGACCGCGACGCAACCAATCACAAGCCGGGACGTCACGGGAGGTTGGACAAGCGCGCATTTTAAAATGCGCGCGTGTCCAGCCTCCCGGCTTGTGATTGGTTGACCGCGAAGCAACCAATCACAAGCCGGAACGTCACGGGAGGTTGGACAAGCGCGCATTTTAAAATGCGCGCGTGTCCAGCCTCCCGGCTTGTGATTGGTTGCTTCGCGGTCAACCAATCACAAGCCGGGAGGCTGGACACGCGCGCATTTTAAAATGCGCGCTTGTCCAACCTCCCGTGACGTTCCGGCTTGTGATTGGTTGCTTCGCGGTCAACCAATCACAAGCCGGGAGGCTGGACACGCGCGCATTTTAAAATGCGCGCTTGTCCAACCTCCCGTGACGTCCCGGCTTGTGATTGGTTGCGTCGCGGTCAACCAATCACAAGCCGGGACGTCACGGGAGGTTGGACAAGCGCGCATTTTAAAATGCGCGCGTGTCCAGCCTCCCGGCTTGTGATTGGTTGACCGCGAAGCAACCAATCACAAGCCGGGACGTCACGGGAGGTTGGACAAGCGCGCATTTTAAAATGCGCGCGTGTCCAGCCTCCCGGCTTGTGATTGGTTGACCGCGACGCAACCAATCACAAAGCCGGGACGTAATTTTAAAATCCTGAAGGACCTGAAATTACGTCACGGCTTGCTGTGATTGGTTGCGTCGCCCATGTGACTGCGACGCAACCAATCACAACGCCGGAACGTAATTTTAAAATCCTGAAGGACCTGAAATTACGTCACGGCTTGCTGTGATTGGTTGCGTCCCGGCCACATGGGCGGCACGCGACCAATCACAAGCCGGGACTTCACGTAAAGGAAAGAAAAGCGCGAATTTTAAACAAAGAACGCTGCCGCTTCCCTCGGTAAGGTGCAGGCTGCGTCGGAGAGGTGAGTATAGCAATATTTTTTATTTTAATTCTTTCTTTTACACATTAATATGGTTCCCAGGGCCTGAAGGAGAGTTTCCTCTCCTTCAGACCCTGGGAACCATCAGGGATACCGTCCGATACATGAGTCCCATTGACTTGTATTGGTATCGGGTATCGGTATCGGATTGGATCCGATACTTTGCCGGTATCGGCCGATACTTTCCGATACCGATACTTTCAAGTATCGGACGGTATCGCTCAACACTACTAATAACTCTATTTGCCGCTCCCTGGTGTTGTCCTCCTCCTGAGTGTTCTCCTCCTCTTTGGTGTTCTCCTCCAGTTTGCCTTGTCTGAGCTTCAACCTTCTGGCTCTCATTAAGTGCTTTTTTAACAAAAAATTGGTGGTTACGGCCTACTAACGGTGTCTGCCGCTCCATGGTGTTGTCCTCCACTGTATAAAGCTGAGCTTCAGTCTTTAGGCTTTTGGCCTATAGTAGCAGATATTAAACTGCATTTGGCCTACTAGTGTGGTTGGGCCCTTAAAACAGTGTCTGCTGCTCCTGGGTTTGCTACTCCACTGAACAAAGCAATGCCGCCTGTTTAGTCCTGTTACCAATTTTGAACTGCATTTAGCCTACTTTATTCTTTGGCCCTATATCTGTGTTTCCTCCTCATCCTGCCCATTGCCCAGCCACTGCTAGATGAGTCTGCTGGTACATTGACCTAGACCACTACATTCCCCTTGCACTCTACACAGCCAGTATCTGACCCTGCTGAAAGTAAGGTTCCCCTTCCCGCATGTTATACCACCTTACACAGGGACAAAGAGGAAGGTGCAGATGAAAGTGCAGGTTCCTTCATCAGGTGGGGGGGCATACTCGTTGGCGATGTCACTGGCACAGGGCCCCTCAGAGTACGCAAAAGTGTCGCTGCTGGTGGGAGGCGCCCCCGCCGTGCAAACACACCGCTGTACTTTGAGGGGCCCTGTGCCAGTGCCAATGCCAACGAGTGGGCCCCCCCTGCTTGCTTAGGATCACAGCACTTGCAAACTTGACATACTTACCTCTCCCTGCTCCACCGCCGTGACGTAGTCCACGTTTCCTGGGCCCACTAAAACCTTGAACCAGCCCTACCCCCCCACAACTTTTGACAAATGACCCCCAATTTCCAATGCCCAACTATTATTATAAAGTTAATTAAGATTGACAGCTTCAGAAACAAGAATGGATATTTTTGGCATTAAAATGGGCACTGTAGGTGTTTTCCTGGCCTCCACTCACTGCCGACTAAGCTTCCCCATTGATTGCATTGGGTTTCGTGTTTCGGTCGATCCCCGACTTTTAGCGATAATCGGCCGACTGCACTCGACTCGACTTTGGACAAAGTCGGGTTTCGCAAAACCCGACTCGATCTTAAAAAAATGAAAGTCGCTCAACCCTATAGATTAGTAGTACAACTCCAGCACTGCCATGCAAAAATGTTGGAATTGTGCTTTAAGAGAGTACAAAGGCTGTTTAGAGCTCTCTTCAGAGTAATAGCGGGTACTTCAAGAAATCCAACTTTTAACACATTTTAGGGGTTTTTTTTTCATGTGTTTCTTTACTCCTTGTTTCCATATGCCTTTGTTCTTGGTTTTGCTGCCTTCAGTCTGAATCTGTAATGTGCAAATTCTAATAAGATAAATGAAAACCATTGCATGAACAGGTGAGTGCAAACTTTTGACCATACTATACCATATATATTTACAGTTGTATGACTTCAAGAAAACCGAATTTCACATTATCAATTATCATTTTTAACTTATTCTACTAATGAAATTTATCATGGACAGGTCCAAGTGTAGAAGATATCCTACTCAAAGAATTCAAAGAATTGTCAGATGGTGACCTTAAAGTAGCTATTACAACTATGCACATGTCATTGGAGGTAAGAACAAATGTTTTATTTGTATTTTGTAACACTCAAACACATGTACATTTAGTTACATTTCTATACTTTTATCTATTACATACACATATATATATATAAAAGCACTGTATCTAACTAGTGGTTTGTTTTCAAAGACTCGTTCGTAATTCCCATAATTTCTTTTGACACTCAGGCTGCTCTTCCCAACAGATAACATATATTTATACTTTTATATATTTAATTTAAGGCTGCCCACAATACATAGACATCCATTATTAACCATACAGTAAAGAATGCTGAAGTAGCACTCATCATTTCTTTATTTATGGAATAAAAGCCACAATGCAGGAGATGCAGTAAGGTGACGGCCATTTTGTTCTAGTCATCTCTTCCTCTTTCCCGACACTGTCAGTAATAGATGCCCAAGAAAGTTGTGTCGCTTCATGCTGTCTGTTTGGGACCGCCACTATTATCCCTTTGAAAATGAACAGTGTCAAGGAGTAGGACTGAAGAATGTAGTTGTAGCGGGTAAAGATGTGCCAGGCCCTGACGGTAAAATTTCAGTACCAATCACCCAAGTGCCAATGGTCACTCCCCTTACCTAACTGTACTGGGTTATATAAAAGACCTTAAAGAAGTTGTTCAATAGTTGGACAACTCCTTCTCATACCCCACGCTTGGCACCGGTAAAATAAAAAAAGCCTATACTCCCCTCCCATGTCGGCGCCGTTCCCAT
Source organism: Ranitomeya variabilis (assembly GCF_051348905.1). Lineage (NCBI taxonomy): Eukaryota > Metazoa > Chordata > Amphibia > Anura > Dendrobatidae > Ranitomeya > Ranitomeya variabilis. The sequence continues at coordinate 376,105,212 of NC_135232.1, forward strand.
GCTGTTGGCACTCGCTCTCCTTGGGGCTTCCATGCTGTTGTGACACGTGACCACGGCGCCCAATCATTGCTGGTGTCACTGTCCCAGCCTCCTGTCGAATTGAACGTGAAGAGGAAGTCAGATCAGCTGCAGCCCGGACTTCCTCTTCATGTTTGATTTGTCTGCAGGCGGAGACAGAGACGTCAGTGCTGATTGGGCGCCGGGCTCATGTGTCACAGCAACCGCACAAGAGCTCCAGGGCCGCGAATGCTGACATTTAGATGAAGAAAGTGTTGTCCAAGTAGTGCACTTCCAACACAGGTCGCCATCCTTTAAGTTGGATGGCAACCTGAGCGACACTTTCTGTTGTTGTCTCTTCCAGATTTGTATGGTGTATTTAATATTAATTTGTTATTTTGAAGATGTTTTCCAGCGATTCTCTCACTGTTTTGGTCAATTTTGTATTAATTATGAGGAAAATTGTAAGGCGATTACATGTCTTATTGGTGGGGAACCGGTGTTTATTAGGTGTCTTTTCCCAATTTATGAAGGTACATCCATTTTTATTCATTACATTTATACAAATTTAAACGAAAACTTATGGACAATCTTTTATTGTGCTTTCTCTCATTACATCTTATTGTGAAAATAACTGCAATGTCCTTAAAATACACGTTCAGTTTTATGATGCGGTTTTTGCCATAGTAGTGTAACAAAATCTGTCAATTTATATGAAGGCAATTAATTACTGACTTCTAAGTGACACTTTTGGATTGGCATATAATTACAGTGATTAGTCAGTATAATGACGTTTATGTAACATTATTGTGTCACGTGACCACTGCAGTGGTCGTTGATCAGATCCTGCCTTTTATATTTCATTAGAAACAGATTTTACTGTATTCCCATTTCCATTTGGGAATTCCATTTTAGAAACAGATGAACAAAATTTGTGCACAAAACAAATCCATTGCATAACTGATACAAACAGAAGCAGATGGATTCCACTGATTATTATGGGGTCTGTTTCTTTTTGATTTGGTGTCAGTTGCCTTCACTCTATGTGCCTGCAGACATCTGAATCATTGTATTACACCACATGTTGTCAGTATTGCCGCTTATAGCAAGTGGTCACGTGCCCATCAGTATGAGATTGGCATTCTTCCAGCCACATTCTGACTAGACATGGTTAACCTTTCTCAATACAAGTGAATTGAGAAAGAACGAGCACATCTAGTTGGAACGTGGCCAGAAGTTTGCAAATCGCATACTGGAGGGCACATGACTTTCCGCTCTCAGCAGCAATACTTGACAGTAATAAAAACACCAAGAAAAAGGCAGAGATGCTTCCCTGCCCAGGCCTCAAAATAAATGCACTATCAGGGTGCAGTGAACCCTATTAAAGATGGCGGCTACACAGTTGCAGTAATACTGATGAGACAGCCAGCCTGCAATCAGGGAGTGGCCGTTTGAAAACCCAAAAACATCTTTGCACCTTCACCATATTTGACCAATATTTCACCAATTTTATTATGATATTTCATGTATAAGTGTTAATGATGTGCAAGATGAATTGCAATAGGTACTTTTAATGATAGACTGTGTTGTGCCAGACAGTAGGGCAAGATAGAGTTAATGTTTGCCTTATAATATTTTGCACTGTACTGTGAGGAAGTTGTGTTCTGCCCAGCAACAGACAGTAAATAGGGACAGTTAGAGTTAATAGTTGGGACTAACCCAGAGAGGGAAGGGTTATGTAGCAGGACAGAGAGAGTTTCCTGTCAGGACTGTCGACAGGGCCTAGATTACAACTAGAGCAGACGTTTGGTCTGAGTGCTCAGCAAGGCTGCGTGCAGTGGGTGTTCTGCAGCAAGAGAGAAAGTAGATCGGGACAGAGATAGTGTGATCCTGAGGTATTGACTGAGACAAGAAAAGTGAAACGATGTTAGTAACATAGTTATTAAGGTTGAAGGAAGACTGTAAGTCCATCTAGTTCAACCCATAGCCTAACCTAACATGCCCTATGATGTTGATCCAGAGGAAGGCAAAAAAACCCGTGTGGCAAAGAGTAAGCTCCACATTGGGGAAAAAAATTCCTTCTTGACTCCACATACAGTAATCAGACTAGTTCCCTGGATCAACACCCTATCAAGGAATCTAGTGTATATACCCTGTAACATTATACTTTTCCAGAAAGGTATCCCCTCTTAAATTTAAGTAATGAATCACTCCTTACAACCTCATACGGCAGAGAGTTCCATAGTCTCACTGCTCTTACAGTAAAGAATCCGCGTCTGTTATTATGCTTAAACCTTCTTTCCTCCAGACGTAGAGGATGCCCCCTTGTCCCTGTCTCAGGTCTATGATTAAAAAGATCATCAGAAAGGTCTTTGTACTGTCCCCTCATATATTTATATATTAACATAAGATCACCCCTTAGCCTTCGTTTTTCCAAACTAAATAGCCGCAAGTGTAATAACCTATCTTGGTATTGCAGACCCCCCAATCCTCTAACAACCTTGGTCGCTCTTCTCTGCACCTGCTCTAGTTCAGCTATTTCTTTCTTATACACCGGAGACCAGAACTGTGCACAGTATTCTAAGTGTGGTCGAACTAGTGACTTGTATAGAGGTAAAATTATGTTCTCCTCATGAGTATCTATGCCTCTTTTAATGCATCCCATTATTTTATTTGCCTTTGTAGCAGCTGTCTGACACTGGCCACTGAATATGAGTTTGTCATCCACCCATACTCCCAGGTCTTTTTCATTGACGGTTTTGCCCAGTGTTTTAGAATTAAGCACATAGTTATACATCTTATTACTTCTACCCAAGTGCATGACCTTACATTTATCCCCATTAAAGCTCATTTGCCATTTATCAGCCCAAGCTTCTAGTTTACATAAATCATCCTGTAATATAAAATTGTCCTCCTCTGTATTGATTACCCTGCAGAGTTTAGTGTCATCTGCAAATATTGAAATTCCACTCTGTATGCCCCCTACAAGATCATTAATAAATATGTTAAAAAGAAGAGGGCCCAATACTGACCCCTGTGGTACCCCACTGCTAACCAGGACCCAGTTCGAGTGTGCTCCATTAATAACCACCCTTTGTTTCCTATCCCTGAGCCAGCTCTTAACCCACTTACACATATTTTCCCCTATCCCCATTATTCTCATTTTATGTATCAACCTTTTGTGTGGCACCGTATCAAAAGCATTTGAAAAGTCCATATACACTACGTCCACTGAGTTCCCTTGGTCCAGTCCGGAACTTACCTCTTCATAGAAATTGATCAGATTAGTCTGACAGGAACGGTCCCTAGTAAACCCATGCTGATGGGTCATGAGGTTATTCCTCTTCAGATACTCCAGCATAGCATCCCTTAGAATGCCCTCCAGGATTTTACCCACAGTAGAGGTTAAGCTTACTGGCCTATAATTTCCGAGTTCAGTTTTTGTCCCCTTTTTGAATATTGGCACCATATTTGCTATACGCCAGTCCTGTGGTACAGACCCTGTTATTATGGAGTCTTTAACCCCTTCGCGACATGCGCCGTACTAGTACTGCGCTGCCGGCACTGCATTTGTGCCAGCCGCAGTACTAGTACGGCACATCAATCACCGCGGTCTCGCGCTGAGCGCCGCGGTCATCGGGTGCGGGTGTCAGCTGTATATGACAGCTGACACCCGGCAGCAATGCCCACGATCGGCGCTATCGCCGATCACGGGCGTTTAACCCCTCTGATGCCGCTGTCAATAGTGACAGCGGCATAGAGGGGGATCGCGCAGGGACGGGGGCTCCCTGCGCTCTCCCACCGGAGCAACGCGATGAGATCGTGCTGCTCCGGTGACCTGGAAGGAGTCCCCGGATCCAAGATGGCCGCGGGACTCCTTCCGGGTCATGAGATGACCTAGCTTGCCGGCGCCTGCTGAGAGTTCCTAATAGCAGGCGCCGGCAAGCCTCTGCCCTTGCCTGTCACATCGGTGATCTGACAGAGTGCTGTGCACACTGTCAGATCACCCATCTGTGATGACCCCCCCTGGGAAAAAGTAAAAAAGTAAAAAAAAAAATGTCCACATGTGTAAAAAAAAAGAAAGAAAAAAATTATAAATAAAAAAAAAAAAAAAAAAATATTCCCATAAATACATTTCTTTATCTAAATAAAAAAAAAAATCACACAATAAAAGTACACATATTTAGTATCGCCGCGTCCGTAACGACCCCACCTATAAAACCATATCACTAGTTAACCCCTTCAGTGAACACCGTAAAAAAAAAAAAAAAAAACGAGGCAAAAAACAACGCTTTATTCTCATACCGCCAAACAAAAAGTGGAATAACACGCGATCAAAAAGACGGATATAAATAACCATGGTACCGCTGAAAATGTCATCTTGTCCCGCAAAAAAAAAGCCGCCATACAGCATCATCAGCAGAAAAATAAAAAAGTTATAGCTCTCAGAATAAAGCGATGCAAAAACAATTATTTTTTTATATAAAATAGTTTTTATTGTGTAAAAGCGCCAAAACATAAAAAAATTACATAAATGAGGTATCGCTGTAATCGTACTGACCTGAAAATAAAACTGCTTTATCAATTTTACCACACGTGGAATGGTATAAACGCCCCCCCTAAAAGAATTTCAGGAATTGTTGGTTTTTGTTCATTCCGCCTCCCAAAAATTGGAATAAAAAGCTATCAAAAAATGTCATGTGCCCAAAAATGGTACCAATAAAAACGACAACTCGTCCCGCAAAAAACAAGATCTCACATGACTCTGTGGGCCAAAATATGGATAAATTATAGCTCTCAAAATGTGGTGATGCAAAAACTTTTTTTTGCAATAAAAAGCGTCTTTTAGAGTGTGATGGCTGCCAACCATAAAAATCCGCCCAAAAAACGCTATAAAAGTAAATCAAATCCCCCTTCATCACCCCCTTAGTTAGGGAAAAATAATAAAATTTTAAAAAATATATTTATTTCCATTTTCCCGTTAGGCTACTTTCACACTAGCGTCGGTACAGCGTCGACATACCGACGCATACTGTGCAAGCGCCGCACAACGGGGGCAGCGGATGCTGTTTTTCCACGCATCCGCTGCCCCATTGTGAGGTGCGGGCAGGTGGGGGCGGAGTTCCAGCCGCGCATGCGCGGTCGGAAATGGTGGACCGTCGGCACAAAAAAAGTTACATGTAACGTTTTTTGCTGCCGGCGGTCCGCCACAACACGATGCAACCGTCGCACGACGGTTGCGACGTGTGTCAATACGTCGCAATGCGTCGCTAATGTTAGTCTATGGGGAAAAAACGCATCCTGCAGATGACTTTGCAGGATGCGTTTTTTCGCCAAAACGACGCTTTGCAACGTATGCAAAAAAACGCTAATGTGAAAGTAGCGCTAGGGTTAGCACTAGGGTTAGGGCTAGGGTTAGGGTTGGGGTTAGGGCTAGGGTTAGGGCTGGGGTTAGGGTTGGGGTTAGGGTTTCAGTTAGAATTGGGGAGTTTTCACTGTTTAGGCACATCAGGGGCTCTCCAAACGCGACATGGTGTCCGATCTCAATTCCAGCCAATTCTGCTTTGAAAAACTAAAACAGTGCTCCTTCCCTTCCGAGTTCTTCTGTGCGCCCAAACAGTGGTTCCCCCCAACATATGGGGTATCAGTGTTCTCAGGACAAGTTGGACAACAACTTTTGGGGTCCAATTTGTCCTGTTACCCTTAGGAAAATAAAAACGTGGGGGCTAAAATATCAGTTTCGTGGAAAAAAAAAATTTATTTTCACGGCGCTGCGTGATAAACTGTAGTGAAACACTTGTTGGTTCAAAGTTCTCACAACACATCTAGATAAGTTCCGTGGGGGGTCTAGTTTCCAATATGGGGTCACTTGTGGGGGGTTTCTACTGTTTAGGTACATCAGGGGCCCTGCAAATGCAACATGACACCTGCAAACCAATCCATCTAAGTCTGCATTTCAAACGGCGCTCCTTCCCTTCGGAGCTCTGCCGTGCGCCCAAACAGTGGTTCCCCCCATTGTATGGGGTATCAGCGTACTCAGGACAAATTGGACAATAACTTTTATGGTCCAATTTCTCCTGTTACCCTTGGGGAAAAAAAAATTGCGGGCTAAAACATCATTTTGTGGAAAGAAAAAATTATTTTTTAATTTTCACAGCGCTACATTCTAAACTTTAGTGAAACAATTGGGGGTTAAAAGTGCTCACCACACATCTAGGTAAGTTCCTTAGGGGGTCTTCTTTCCAAAATGGTGTCACTTGTGGGGGTTTCCACTGTTTAGACACGTCAGGGGCTCTCCAAACACGACATGGGTTCCGATCTCAATTCCAGCCAATTTTGCATTGAAAAGTCAAATGGCGCTCCTTCCCTTCCGCGCTCTGCCATGCGCTCAAACAGTGGTTTATCCCCATATATGAAGTATCAGCGTACTCAGGACAAATTGCACAACAGCTTTTGGGGTCCAATTTATCCTGTTACCCTTGGGAAAATAAAAAATTTGGGGCAAAAAGATCATTTTTTGTGAAAATTAATATGAATTTTTTTTTACGGCTCTACATTATAAACTTCTGTGAAGCACTTGGAGGTTCAAAGTGCTCACCACACATCTAGATTAGTTCCTTAGAGGGTCTACTTTCCAAAATGGTGCTACTTGTGGGGGTTTCCACTGTTTAGGCACATCAGGGGCTCTCCAATCGCGACATGGGTTCCGATCTCAATTCCAGCAAATCTTGCATTGAAAAGTCAAATGGCGGTCCTTCCCTTCCGAGCTCTGCCATGTGCCCAATCAATGGTTTACCCCAACATGTGGGGTATCGGCGTACTCAGGACAAATTGTACAATGACTTTTTTGGTCCAATTTCTCCTGTTACCCTTGGTAAAATAAAACAAATTGGATCTGAAGTAAAAATTTTGTGAAAAAAAAGTTAAATGTTCAATTTTTTTTAAACATTCCAAAAATTCCTGTGAAGCACCTGAAGGGTTAATAAACTTTTTGAATGTGGTTTTGAGTACCTTGAGGGGTGTAGTTTTCAGAATGGTGTCACTTTTGGGCATTTTCTGTCATACAGACCCCTCAAAGTCACTTCAAGTGTGAGGTGGTCCGTAAAAAAAATGGTTTTGCAAATTTTGTTGCAAAAATGAGAAATCGCTGGTCAACTTTTAACCCTTATAACTCCCTAACAAAAAAAAATAATGTTTTCAAAATTGTGCTGATGTAAAGCAGACATGTGGGAAATGTTGTTTATTAACTATATTATGAGATATAACTCTCTAATTTAAGGGCATAAAAACTAAAAGTTTGAAAATTGCTAAATTTTCATAATTTTCGACAAATTTTTGTTTTTTTCACAAATAAATGCAAGTCATATCGAAGAAGTTTTACCACTATCATGAAGTACAATATGTCACGAGAAAACAGTGTCAGAATCACCAGGATCCGTTGAAGCGTTTTAGAGTTATGACCTCATAAATTGACAGTGGTCAGAATTCTAAAAATTGGCCCTGTCACTTAGGTGAAAACAAGCTTCGGGGTGAAGGGGTTAAAGATTAAAAATAATGGTCTATCAATGACTGTACTTAATTCCTGCAGTACTCGGGGGTGTATCCCATCCGGGCCCGGAGATTTGTCAATTTTAGTGATTTTTAGACGCCGCCGTACTTCCTGCTGGGTCAACCAGGTGACACTTAATGGGGATTTTTTGTTATCACTGATCATATTGTCTGCCATGGAATTTTCTTGTGTAAATACTGATGAAAAAAGTCATTTAGCATATTGGCTTGTCCCTCATCCTCATCCACCATTTCACCCAGACTATTTTTGAAATGAGTCTAGAAACTGACGTTCTAACGAAATTGCCCCAAACAGAAGAGTCCGGAGGGTGAGACATAAGTGGCAAAGCCCCTAGCCCCACAGGTTACAGGTCAAGATGGTACGTGACTGGTACGTGAACTGAGCTGACTTATGCGGGCAGATGCTCTCTAAGCGTCTGAGAGAGCAAGGCTCTACTGAGGCACTATTGGCTATCCCCTTCCTCCCTCCTCTGTGAGGAGACGAGACATGGAAGCTAGAACGTCTTGGAGTGCAAGGCTCTACTCTGGCCAAAGTGATCTTTCCCCTTCTCTATGAGGAGAATAGACACGGAACTGCACAAAGGGAAAAGGACAGCTACAGATTGGACTGTGGAGCTAGGCTGGCTTGTGTTGGGAGTCGCAGGAACAGTCAGAACAGAAAGAATCCAGATGGAATTGCAGATGTGTTAGAATACGCTATGTACAACTGAAATGTGCTGGAAAATATGTGCCCTCTATCTGGTGTATAAAGTTGATGATGAGGAACTGTTAGTAAAGTATTAATGTTGAAAGTGAACTGCTGGTCTCCTTGTGGAAAATAGTCATCATTGGGTCCTAGCCGGCCCAAACCAGCAGCAACATATGGCCTGCACGGGCGTACTGCCCTCACAGCACAAGTCCACACACCCAAGCAGGAGGGTGTCTTTCATGTATTATGCTAGGGCATCTGGAGTCAATCCCTCGCCCACGGCTACCGCCATGTTACAGTAATGAAGATTACATTTACAACTTTGGTGAAGAAATCTGCTTTGTTGTTCCTCTGTCACCACCATTAGAAGTTTTCTACCAATTAGATTTTGGTGTACAGGAGCTGGAATGTACTTTGGGTAGTCTCTTCCCTGTCTGTGATTCTCAAGTCCCTTCGCCTGCCTCCGGTCTATGAATTACCTACCTACTGTGTTTGAAATCTCAGCAATGGCCTGTCTTTCTCAGAGTGGAGGTCAGTGGAGGAATTACAGCCAGGGAGGAGAAGACCCAGTACACAGTCCAGCCCCTGTGCATACAGTGAAGAACAGTGACACAAACGCACCAAAGAGGTCACATAGTACAGTATTACTAAACTCAAGACAGCACCACCTGCTGTCTGCTCAATACTATCTCAACAGCACAAGCCTGCTGCTCCATTACGAGCCAACATTATAGAGTGGATGTTTTGTTCAATAGCCCACCAAAGAATATTGCACCTTATTAATTCCATTCCTTACCAGTTATTAAATCTACAAGAAGATACACCACACTTAAGAATTTAAATGGCTTATTTATTAATCAATTTAAGAAATACATATTAAACATACAGTGGGTACGGAAAGTATTCATATTGCTTTAAATTTTCACTCTTTGTTTCATTGCAGCCATTTGGTAAATTCAAAAAAGTTCATTTTTTTCTCATTAATATACACTCTGCACCCCATCTTGACTGAACCCCCCCCCTCAGAAATGTAGTAATTTTTGCATATTTATTAAAAAAGAAAAACTGAAATATCACATGGTCATAAGTATTCAGACCCTTTGAGTAGAAGCATCCTTTTGAGGTAGCACAGCCATGAGTCTTCTTGGGAATGATGCAGCAAGTTTTCTCACCTGGATTTGGGGATCCTCTGCCATTCTTCCTTCCAGATCCTCTCCAGTTCAGTCAGGTTGGATGGTGAACGTTGGTGGACAGCCATTTTCAGGTCTCTCCAGAGATGCTCAATTGGGTTTAGGTCAGGGCTGTGGCTGGGCCAGTCAAGAATGGTCACAGAGTTGTTCTGAATCACTCCTTTGTTATTTTATCTGTGTGCTTAAGGTCATTGTCTTGTTGGAAGGTGAACCTTCGGCCAAGTCTGAGGTCCAGAGCATACTGGAAAAGGTTTTCATCCAGGATATCTCTGTACTTGCCCGTATTCATGTTTCCTTCAATGAAAACCAGTCGTCCTGTCCCTGCAGCTGAAAAACACCCCCATAGCATGATGCTGGCACCACCATGTTTCACTGTTGGGATTGTATTGGGCAGGTGATGAGCAGTGCCTGGTTTTCTTCACACATACCGCTTAGAATTATCACCAAAAAGGTATATCTTTGTCTAATCAGACCGGAGAATCTTATTTCTCATAGTCTGGAAGTCCTTCAAGCGTTTTTAGCAAACTTTATGCGGGCTTTCATATGTCTTGCACTGAGGAGAGGCTTCCATCGGGTCACTCTGCCATAAAGGCCCGACTGGTGGAGGGCTGCAGTGATAGTTGACTTTGTGGAACTTTCTCCCTTCTCCCTACTACATTTCTGGAGCTCAGGCACAGTGATCTTGGTGTTCTTCTTTACCTCTCTCACCAAGGCTCTTCTCCCACTATTTCTCAGTTTGGCTAGACGGCCAGGTCTAGGAAAACTTCTGGTGGTCCCAAACTTCTTCCATTTAAGGATTATGGAGGCCACTCTGGTCTTAGGAAGGTTCAGTGCTGCAGAAATTCTGTTGTAACCTTGGCCAGATGTATGCCTTGCCGCAATTCTGTCTCTGAGCTCCTTGGACAGTTCATTTGACCTCATGATTCTCATTTGGTCTGACATGCACTGTGACCTGTGAGGTGTTATATAGACAGGTGTGTGCCTTTCCAAATTACGTCCTATCAGTTTAATTAAACACAGCTGGCCTCCAATGAAGGAGTAGATCCATCTCAAGGAGGATCACAAGGATATGAACAGCATGTGTCTTAAATATGAGTGTCTGAGCAAAGGTTCTGAATACTTATGACCATGTGATATTTCAGTTTTTCTTTTTTATTAAATTTGCAAAAATTACTAAGTTTCTGGGTTTTTTTCAGTCAAGATAGGGTACAGAGTGTGTATTAATGTGAAAAAAATTTACTTTTTTGAATTTACCAAATAGCTGCAATGAAACAAAGAGTGAAAAATGTAAAGGGGTCTAAATACTTTCCGTACCAACTGTATACCTCATAGTAACCTAATAAAACTCTTCAGCTGCTGCAGAACCCTATAGTTCACACCTCAGCTGCTGCAGAACCTTATAGTTCACACCTCAGCTGCTGCAGAACCTCATAACACACCTCAGCTGCTGCAGAGCATCATGATACACACCTCAACTGTTGTAGAACTTCACTATACATCTTGTGTATGTGTGATGTGTGACATTGTCCATTTTAACCTCTGTGTACGTGTGTGCCCTCCATGTGACACATACTGGAATAAAATGCATTCAAGGAATTACTGATTATTATGTGTTAAAGGGAACCTGTCACCAGAAAAATGCGACTAATCTGCAGATAAGGGGTTAATCTGCAGGTTAATAGCATTACTGACTGTACCTGCACAAAGACAAATGCTGCAGGGAGCGCTGTGGGGCTTATTGTCCAGCTTTGCATTAACCAAATTTTAAGTAGACAGCTGTGAGCTGATATTATCAGGCTGGGAAGATCCAAGGTTATTGGGTCCTTCACAGCTAAAAAATACCAGCCCTCTGCCTCCTCAGAAATGGTGCATGACATTAGGATGCTGTAATTCTGGCGATTTGCCTCGGCTCTTCCTGATTGCCCTGGTGTTCTAGCAATTGGGGTAATGGTTTTTGGGGTTGAAGTCAACTGTGAATTGACAAAATCACAGCTGCCATCAACCCCTGGTGTTAGTAATGGAGAGGTGTCTATCAGCCACTCCCAAGTGAAAATATTTATATATACACTAAACGTTCAAAAGTTTAGGGTCACTTAGAAATTTCCTTATTTTTGAAAGAAAAGCAGTTTTTTCCAATGAAGCTAACATTAAATGATTCAGAAATACACTCTATACATTGTTAATGTGGTAAATGACTATTCTAGCTGCAAACGTCTGGTTTGTAATGCAATATCCTCATAGGTGTATAGAGGCCCATTTTCAGCAACCATCACTCCAGTGTTCTTATGGTACTTTGTGTTTGCTAACTGTGTAAGAAGGCTAATGGATGGTTAAAATACCATTGAAAACCCTTGTGCAAATATGTTAGCACAGCTGAAAACAGTTTGGCTGATTAGAGAAGCTATAAACCTGACCTTCCTTTGAGCTAGTTGAGAATCTGGAGCATTACATTTGTTGGTTCCACTAAACTCTCAAAATGGCCAGAAAAAAAGAACTTTCATGTGAAACTCGACAGTCTATTCTTGTTCTTAGAAATGAAGGCTATTCCATACGAGAAATTGCCAAGAAACTGAAGATTTCCTACAATGGTGTGTACTACTCCCTTTAGAGGAGAGCCCAAACAGGCTCTCACCAGAGTAGAAAGAGAAGTGGGAGGTCCCGCTGCACAACTGAGCAGCAAGACGTGTACATTAGAGTCTGTAGTTTGAGAAATCGACGCCTCACAGGTCCTCAACTGGCAGCTTCATTAAATAGTACACACAAAATGCCAGTGTCAATGTCAACAGTGAAAAGGCAACTCCAGGATGCTGGCCTTCAGGGCAGAGTGGCAAAGAAAAAGCCATATCTGAGACTGGCTAATAAAAGGAAAAGATTAATATGGGCAAAAGAACACAGACATTGGACAGGGGAAGATTGGAAAAAAGTGTTATGAACAGACAAATTCAAATTTGAGGTGTTTGGATCACACAGAAGAACATTTGTAAGACGCAGAACAACTGAAAAAGATGCTGGAAGAGTGCCTGACGCCATCTGTCAAGCATGGTGGAGGTAATGTGATGATTTGGGGTTGCTTTGCTGCTGGTAAAGTGGGAGATTTGTACATGGTAAAAGGGATATTGAATAAGGAAGGCTATCATTCCATTTTGCAACGCCATGCCATACCCTGTGGACAGTGTTTGATTGGGGCCAATTTCATCCTACTACAGGACAATGACCCAAAGCACACCTCCAAATTATGCAAGAACTATTTAGGGAAGAAGCAGGCAGCTGGTATTCTATCTGTAATGGAGTGGCCAGTGCAGTCACCAGATCTCAACCCCATTGAGCTGTTGAGGGAGCAGCTTCCTGACAGAAGTTATGTCGCTTATCCATGTTATGTAAATAAAAGCTTATTGTTGTGAATTCTGTTGTGGGTTCTGCTCTTGGGCTTCCTCCGGTGGTTATAAGTGGTAGTGCTGCTGTTTGTCCTTCACAACAGTCATCAGCTGCTTCCACTTTGGACGGGGCTATTTAGTCTGGCTCCTTCCTTTAGTGAGTGCCAGTTGTCCATTGTTTTCTAGGGATCCACATCTTTGCTTGGTTTCTCCTTCTGGATTGTCCAAATCATCAAAGATAAGTCCTGGCTCTGTTTTTGCAGTCCACATGCGGTGGACTTAATAGTTCTGTGAATTGCTATGTATTTTCTTGTCCAGCTTTGTCTGTGTAAAGATTTATTCAGCCAAGTTGGAAGCTCTGGAGTCACAGAGTTACCCTCCATGCCTTTAGTTAGGTGTGGAGATTTTTGTATTCTCTGTGGTGGATTTTGTAGTATTTTTTATACTGACCGCACAGTACTCTGTCCTGTCTTTTCTTTCTAGGTAGCGTGGCCTCCTTTGCTAAATTCTGTTTTCAGTCTGCGTTTGTAATTTCCCTCTCCTCTCACAGTCAATATTTGTGGGGGGCTGCCTTTCCTTTGGGAATTTTCTCTGAGGCAAGATAGTATTCCTGTTTCTTTCTTTAGGGGTAATTAGTCCTCCGGCTGTGACGAGGTGTCTAGGGAATGACAGGAACATCCCACGGCTACTTCTAGTTGATGTGTTAAGTTCAGGGTCTGCGGTCAGTATAGAGGCCACCTACTCCAGAGCTCGTCCATGCTGCTCCTAGGCCACCAGTTCATAACACTTATAACCTGACGTTAAATTCATCCATTGGTTGTATCAATTATTCTTTTGAAAGCTGAAGCCCTCCGAAATGTGGTTTAGGTTAAGAAAACAAATTGGCATCAATGCAGAAATACTGATCAGTTAATGGACACAGAATGGTCAGATTTTGGCAAGACAAAAGTTTTGTCGCCTGGTCATATAATGCACACAATCCTAGTTTACATCCTCACCTGTGCTCAGTAAATAATCGGCTAATTATTGTGTAAAGTGTGTATAAAAAGAAACCCAGCACCCCAGACCTTCACTTGAACTGCAACTTGAGCTCTGACAATATGCCAAAAATCCACCCTGTGACCAAAGCCTGAATTATCAAGAGGCTAAATACCAGATCCACTGCAGAGGTGGCTGGCACCTTTAATGTGTCTCAGCGTCAAGTACAAAGAATTAAAAAAAAATTGAAGAGACTGGAGATGTGTTTGACAAGCCCAGGTCCGGCAGACCCTGCAAGACAACTGCTCAGGAGGAACATTTGTTAGTTAGAAAATCCAGAGCAACCCCCTCTTCCACTGCAGCAGAGCTCCAACAGGCCTGATCACCTCAAGTCCCTGTGTCAACTAGAACAGTTTGTAGGATTCTGTCTGCAAATGGACTCCATGGTCGAATCAGTGCCCAGAAGCCAGCACTAAACAAAAGGCAAATAAAAAAAGTGTGGCATTTGCAAAGTCCCACAACCTGCTAAACAGATGGATGCTCGAGAAGTGGCAGAAGGTGGATTTCTCTGATGAATCTTCAGTAGAATTACACCACAACTGCTGCAAATACTGCAGGAGACCTACTAGAGCCCTTTTGGATCCAAAATACACCCAGAAAACAGTTACATTTGGTGGTGGAAAGATCATGGTCTGGGGTTACATTCAGTATGGGGGTGTGCAAAACATTTGCAAGGTGAAAGGCAATATCAATAGCCTAAAATATCAAGAAGTATTAGCTACCTCTTATATTCCAAATCATAATAGGGGTCAAATTCTGCAGCAGGATGGTGCTCCATCTCATACATCCATCTCTACAACAAAGTTCCTTCAGGCAAAAAAGATCAAGGTACTCAAGGACTGGCCAGCCCAGTCACCAGACATGAACATCCTTGAGCATGTTTGGGGTAGGATGAAAGAGGAAGCTTGGAAGACAAAACCAAAGAATCTAGATGAACTCTGGGAGGCATGTAAGACTGCATTCTTTGCTATTCCTGATGACTTCATTAATAAATTGTATGAATCATTGTTGAACCGCATAGATGCAGTCCTTCAAGCTCATGGAAGTCACACAAAATATTAAATATGACTTTAATAGCACCATAACTTCATTCACCAATGTTATGCAACATATATTTGTGCAAATAGAAGAAAAAATGAATGGCACTGAGATAAATGTAATGAGTTACTTACTGGTATAGAGGGATACACTCTGAATCATTGGCACATTATGGGAGTAAAGTCACTTGATGGAGGGTGCTTGCCAAGAAGAAACATGTAGATAAATGCAAACTAAGAGGAAAGCAGCAACACTTCTGTTTTGTGAGGAAGAAACCTTAGTCCTTTATTTCCAATATAAATTCATGGACAAGGTAAACAAGGCAGGGGCAGTGCAAGTAAAAAGGACGACGGGCGTTTCGCATTAACCACGCTTGATCTGGACCCGTGGAAGCGTTGTTGTATGGTGTGGTAGGTTTCTCTCAGAGTGGGGTTGTTTTGGTCTCTGTGTTTTTTATTTGAGATCATCCTGCGGGCCTTCCTTTTGGTTTTACATTCTTTGTCAAACCAGTTATTGGGATTTTGTTTACTCGGACTCTTGTTGCTGCATCTATTCAGGTCAGACATTTCTGCCATGTCATACAGTATGTCGTTAAGGTCCCATACTGCTGGGTGTACTCTTTGTGGGTTAAGTTCATACATGTTATTATTGAAGCATTGGAGCTTCTCGTTGATCTCTGGTCTGTTGATGGCAACTGTCTGCTGCAGAGTTTGTGTGAGTGACTTGTTTGTGGATTTGATGTATAGGAGCAGTTGTTTGTGGTATGACAGATGTGTTTGTGGGGTGACAATAAAGGCGCCAATGTTTGTATGTGATGGCATTGTCTACCACACAGTCTTTGAGAACTATGTCTTTGGCAAGAAGGCTGACTTCTTGGTTGTTGAAATGTTTATCATCATTCAGGTGATCGAGGTTTATGGCGGTATGATGTGCCAGAGTGATGTCTGCTGTTGAGGTGATCTTGGCAGGTAGCTCTCTGTTGACATCTTGAATTATGTGTTTGGAGACATCTTTTCTTAGCAGCAGAGATGACAGGATGATCTTACAGCCAGGGAACTTCTGTGACGTGGTCTTTGCTAGCTGGCACAATTGTCCTGCTACTTGCTGGTGCTGGTCCTTGAGGTTGATGGTGTTTGTGTGTACGATGATGTGGTTTGGGTCAGTAAAACGTGGATTATTGATACGGCTGTTGCTTGTTCTATAGTTGAGCAGCAGGTTTTAGAAATCCTTTTTCCTAGGAAGAGTCGCCTTGTGTTGAGGTATTTTCCATTGGAATCTACAATCAGAACTGTATCAGGATGTGGTGATTGGCTGCTTCCATGTGGTCTTTTATTTGTATTCTGCTTGCTGCTCTGTAATGTTGTAGTCTGGCCCACTGTCTTTCTAGACTTGAGGCTTTGCTCTGGCCCACCCTGTATTTCTAGGTTGTTTTCATTGCTCTCGATATTTAGGCGGTTATATAAGTTAGTCATGTTGTGGCTGTTAGCTCTCATTTTTTCTGCGCCTCTCTTCTTCCCTGGGTCCTCCTCCTGAGTTAGGGGTGGTGTCTTGTTTTTTAGCTTTACAATCCCTCATAATTTTGCATTTTCTTGCTGTAGTTCATGTAGTTCAAGTTTGATTTCCTGCAAGGCTGAGTCCAGTATACTCTTCAGTCTGGTTGTCTCTGCATCTGTGTGGTCATTTGCCTTTCTTTCCAGTTGTTCCTTAAAAAGTGTGAAGTCCCTCGCCAGCTGTGACAGGCAATCTTTGAGGGTCTCCAGTGAGGGGTGTGCATCATTAAGGCTTTTGGTAGCAGGGGGATCTCTGTGGTCCTGCTTGTAGAGTCTTATAGATTGTAAGCTTGCGAGCAGGGCCCTCACTCCTATTGGTATCTATTTTGAACTGTGATTTTTGTTATGCTGTAATGTCTATTGTCTGTACAAATCTCCTCTATAATTTGTAAAGCGCTGTGGAATATGTTGGCTCTATATAAATTAAATTATTATTATTATTATTATTAGAAGTGGGTCCTTTGCTGTTCCTACATGCTGGCGTACATACAACGAAATTACAAATCCATCATCAGAAAGGAAAAGCAAAATCACCTTTCCACCAAACTCCTCTAACTCCAAGATGCCCATGAAGACAACAGCTTTTGGAAACTATGGAACCACCTAGGATCCAACCGTAAAAGCAACAACCTCCACATCCATAGCAACAACATCTGTTTCCAGTACTTCAAGGACTTTTACAAAGACATCCCAAGTGAAGACCTAAACCTGACAAAAAAAGAGCCCATGAACAAACTGAAAGATATGGAGGAAAAATTCAAAGACTTCCAAAACCTTCTGGACACACCAATTACATTTCCAGAAATAACAGAAAGGATCACACTGATAAAAGGTAAAAAAGGCCAGCGACCCAGATGGGATCCTCCCAGAAATGCTAAAGTACAGCTATCCAGACTGCGATAGCAAAACTATTCAACATTGTACTGCAGGCTGGCTACTTCCTCAGAAACTGGAACCAAGGACTCATAATCCCAATACACAAAAACGAGGACAAGTATGACCCAGCAAACTACAGGGGAATATGTGTTAGCAGCAACCTTGCAAAACTGCATACTGAACAAGAGGATCCTCACCTTCTGCACCCAAGACAACATTCTCAGCAAAAGTCAAGCAGGCTTCATGCCATACTTTCGTACAATGGACCACATCTACACCCTGCACAGCCTCATTAAGAGCCACATCCACAATACAAAGCATGGGAGGATCTATGCCTGCTTTGTGGACTTCAAGAAGACCTTAGACTCAGTGTGGCACAAAGAAATATTCCTAAAACTGTTGGGGAGTGGAATAGGAGGCAAAACATATGATGTTATCCAAAGCTCCTACACTGAGAACAGCTGCAGCATGAAGGTAAATGGAAGGAGGATGCCTTATACCAACAGAACAGAGGAATGAGACAGGGCTGCATCTTCAGTCCAACGCTCTTCAACATTTACATCAACAAGCTAGTGGTAGCTCTAGAGACCTCCTCAGCACCAGGAGTCATTCTCCATGACACCGAGGTGAAATATCTGCTGTATGTTGATGAGCTCATGCTTTTATTACCAACTGAGAAAGGCCTCCAAGATAATCTGAAAACCCTAGAAACCTTCAGCACCACATGGGCATTGCCAATCAACTAAAACAAAACTAATATCATGGTGTTCCAGAAATGAAAGTAGAAACCAGTTGGCCATCCCCCTACATATTAGACAACTGTCCACTTACAGAAATCAACAATTACACCTAGCTGGGCCTAGAACTCAGCCAGTCAGGAAGCTTAAAGCAAGTCATAGAGTTGCTGAAAGACAAGGCGTGTAAAGCCTACTATGGTATCAGAAGACATCTGTATCCTCTCAAGTCACCTGTAATTGTCTCGCTAAAAATCTTTGATACCATAAGTCCTTCTGTATGGCAGCAAAAGTCTGATACTCAGACTGGTCAAAGTGGGAAGCTGGGCCAACAGAAATATTCCACTTTGAGTTCTGCAAACACCTTCAAGTGCATCAGACCACATCAAACAGTGCCTTCTGAGCAGAGCTGGGCAGATTCCCACTACACCTTGTGATCCAGGAGAAGGTGCTATCATTCAAGCCTCATCTAAAAAGTAGTCCCTGCTCCTACCATCACAAAAGCATTGCAACACCAAAAAGCCCCAGGAGAACGAAGCTCCCCATCACAAATCACCCAAAACCAGCCTGACCAAGCCATCAACCTACATGGCCTGACAAACATCAAAATCCGGAAGATGGTACACAAAGTCAAAGAGGAATATCTCAGTGTCTGGAGGAATGACATGAACAAATCAGAAAAACTGATGATATAACAGAACCTACAGAGGGATTACAAACTGGCCACAAATGTAGAGAAACTAGCAAATGACCGAGAGATCCTGAGCCAATGCAGATTGAGCATTGAATCCGGGAAGCATCGATAGAACTACAAGCCCCGCGAGAGCAGACTCTGCCAGCAGTGCCCCCAGGAGGATGTGGAGGATGAGGCCCACTTCTTTTGCTGAGGTGGTCAAATACTCCGCAGTGAGGGACACTCACTTCAGGAGACTGTCTGATCTCCTACCAGACTTCACCTCCAAGGGGGAGGAAGAAAAACTGCTTATACTGCTGGGGGAAGAGGAAAGTGCAGCGGCCATAGCAGCACAATATGTCAATGCCTGCCACAGACTAAAAGGAGCCTGATATGTCATGGACCCTTATACCCCACCCTAGATGTGTCTCTATCCCCCCCTCCCATTATTCTACCACTTGCTTTGGCAATGTGAACAGGTACTTACTCCTGCCAATAAAGCCCATTTGAATTGAGTTGATTATAGAAAAATAGATAAATAATAGATAAATGGAAGGATAGATGCATAGATAATAAATAGAGGAATCGTTAATAGATGGATAAATAGATTACCGTATATACTCGAGTATAAGCCGACCCAAGTATAAGCCGACCCCCCTAATTTTGCCACAAAAAACTGGGAAAACTTAATGACTCGAGTATAAGCCTAGGGTGGAAAATGCAGCAGCTACTGGTAAATTTCAAAAATAAAAATAGATACCAGTAAAAGTAAAATTAATTGAGACATCAGTAGCTTAAGTGTTTTTGAATATCCATATTGAATCAGGAGCCCCATATAATGCTCCATACAGTTCATGATGAGCCCCATAAGATGCTCCATACAAAATACGCCCCATATAATGCTCCATTCAGTTTATGATGGGCTCCATAAGATGCTCCATATCAAAATATGCCCCATATAATGCTGCACAAATGTTGATTATGACCCCATAAGATGCTCTATACAGACATTTGCCCCGTATAATGCTCCACAAATGTGGATTATGGCCCCATAAGATGCTCCATACAGATATTTGCCCCATATCATGCTGCACATGGCCCCATATAATGCTGCACATGGCCCCATACAGATGCCCCATACAGATATTTGCCCCCATATCATGCTGCACATGGCCACATAAGATGCCCCATACAGATATTTGCCCCCATATCATGCTGCACATGGCCACATAAGATGCCCCATACAGATATTTGCCCCATATCATGCTGCACATGGCCACATAAGATGCCCCATACAGATATTTGCCCCATATCATGCTGCACATGGCCACATAAGATGCCCCATACAGATATTTGCCCCCATATCATGCTGCACATGGCCACATAAGATGCCCCATACAGATATTTGCCCCCATATAATGCTGCACATGGCCACATAAGATGCCCCATACAGATATTTGCCCCATATCATGCTGCACATGGCCACATAAGATGCTCCATACAGATAATTGCCCCATATGCTGTTGCTGCAATTAAAAAAATAAAAAAATTACATACTCACCTCTCCGGCCCCCTGTCAGGACTCTGAACATTTTTTTACCTTTTGTGCATTACTGCCCTTTTCCAAGATGGCATCTTTGGTCTCATGTGCACTGTGTCTTCCTGCTATAAAACTCCACCCCAGCCTTCAGTCTGTGCTAGAGTATTCTGCCTTGCATCCAGCTCCTGACCTCTGATTACTCCCTGGCTATATGCCTGCTCCTGTGAACCTGAGTGGTGATCCTGCTACTCTGCTCTGAGTTCTTGCTCAACAGAAACCACCGCAAACCACGATCAAAGAAACCCCCAAGAGACTTTGTTATTAATAAATGTAGAAATGCTTTTATTAGAAAAAAGATCAGGATAAGAGACATAGGGAAAAAGCAAGGCACATGCCGTTGTACACATGTTTGGAAACGCTGGGGTGCATGCTGTACAGCTGGCTCTAAGTATACAGAGGAATGAAAATAATCATGATTGTAATATATGGGCACAATACAATCCTCTGAAATAACAACACAGGTAACTATATCAATATATAATAACAAATTACAGACCAAATAACACACAGTTTACCTGAGAGATATAGGGATAAGAACCGCCGCAGCCTGCACCCGCCCCGACGCGCGTTTCGGCGTGATGGCCTTTTTCCCCTTGAAAAAGGCCATCACGCCGAAACGCACGTCGGGGCGGGTGCAGGCTGCGGCGGTTCTTATCCCTATATCTCTCAGGTAAACTGTGTGTTATTTGGTCTGTAATTTGTTATTATATATTGATATAGTTACCTGTGTTGTTATTTCAGAGGATAGTATTATGCCCATATATTACAATCATGATTATTTTCATTCCTCTGTATACTTAGAGCCAGCTGTACAGCATGCACCCCAGCGTTTCCAAACATGTGTACAACGGCATGTGCCTTGCTTTTTCCCTATGTCTCTTATCCTGATCTTTTTTCTAATAAAAGCATTTCTACATTTATTAATAACAAAGTCTCTTGGGGGTTTCTTTGATCGTGGTTTGCGGTGGTTTCTGTTGTGCATAAAGTGCGATTACCCCATAATATTCCATGTAATGGCCCACTATTTAATATAATACATCTTCCATTATATTTAATTTATTTGTGGGCATGTGTCCTGTGAAGTTGTTATGTCTGAGTTCTTGCTGCATACACCAGTTCCAGTATTCCTCCTTCATCTGCTGCTCGTATTTACTTCCATCTGCATTTGCTGGACATGTAAGCGTTTGCTGCTCTGCAAAAACCTGAGACTATTAACCAGGCCTCCCTGGTTGAGCTAAGATATTATTTGAACTGCCTTATAAGCTTATCTATCTGTGTTTGGACTAAGACAAGGATTTATTCGTGTCAAGTATCCTCAAGAATAATTGTGCTTCATAGACTTTCTGCTTGATTGCATTTTCCTCTGAAGTTTCCTATAGACTGCTAAGCTGCGTTTAATATTTACACCAAGTGTTGTGGACTTGAGTTTCTCTCTGCACCTGTTTGAATCGCCGTGTGATAATATAGACTTTACCACTTATAAAACTGTGTCCTGTAGTTGTCTTGTTCCACGCAAAGAGTCTCCTGAGTTATCCCCTATAATTATTACAGGATACTCTAGCCTAAAAAAAAAGGAGACTGCTGGAACAATGACTGCAGAAAGCAAATTAGAGCAGGTGTTTTCCATAATTAGATCACTGCAGAAAGATGTGGAAGGTCTGCAAAAGAATTTTGGAAGCTTTGAACACAATCAACAAGTGTTTGGACAAACTTTGCAGGACTTGAGCAACCGCATGGCAGCCCAGGAAAACAAACTTGCTAGCATAGAGTCCCAGTATGGACGGGCTTTTCAGGACATAAGCACGCAAATAGCTGCACAAGTGACTTTACCCTCTGGGCAACCGCCACCAGCTGGCCCACCTAAGTTGCCCCCATTCAGATTTAATGGTGATCGCGACAAATTTCGTGGCTTTGTGAATCAATGTATGCTATATTTTGATGTGCATGCTAACCGATTTCCTACTGATAGATCCAAAGTATTGTGTGTAATAATGCTACTGACCTCACGAGCGCTCGCCTGGGCGAATCCGATGATTGAGTCTCGTGACCCACGGTTAAATGACTTGGATGATTTCTTGGCCGCTATGGGATTAATGTTTGATGACCCTAATCGCCGTGCAACCGCTGAATCTGCTTTGTTGTCTTTATGCCAGGCTAAACGTTCTGTTATTGAGTATGCCACTGAATTCCGGAGATTGGCGGTAGATACCAATTGGGACACTTATGCACAATTGCCTATTTTTAAGAGGGGTCTGTCTAGTATTGTAAAACATGAACTAGCCCGCTCTGAGTCACCACAAGAGCTAGAGACATTTATACAGCATTGTGTGCGCATAGACATTCGCCTTACTGAGCGTAGGCAGGAGAAATTTGCTGCATATAACCGTGTTTCTAACTTTTCCCTTCCTTCCAAAGAGCCTGCAGGTAAAACCTCTCGGGAAGTGGAGGAGGTGCCCATGCAAATTGATTCCGTTCAGAGGCGCGATATCAATGAGCGCCGGGAGCATCGCCTGCGTGAAAGTCTATGTTTCTACTGTGGCCAGTCTGACCACTTCTTGATCAATTGTCCTAAGTGTCCTAGACAGCCTAACAAGGTGCTAGCAGCAATAGGGGAGTATGACAACTGTGATGATGAATCTGACATCTCTGAATGTAGCCTGCCTTTAAACACTGTATTCCATTCACTTTCTGTGACTTCACCCCCCCAAGGAGCTGGAGGAAAAGAACTTCACTGTTCTCTCCCTATTAAGATCCTGTGTTCAGGACAGTGGATTTCCAGTGCAGCTATGATTGACTCCGGTGCAGGTGGCAATTTCATGGATATCACATTTGCCAAGGAACATGGTATTAAAATTCAGCAAAGAGCCTCTCCAATTACCATGGAAACAGTGGATGGGTCACCTTTAATCTCTGGGCCTGTGGATCAGGAGACCGTACCCCTTGAAATTTTGTTGGAGCCTAAGCATCAGGAGCAACTTTCTTTTTTGCTAATTTCTTCTCATTTTCCTGTGATTCTAGGCATTCCTTGGTTGCGTTCTCAGAACCCAATTATCAACTGGGAGACCAAGGAGATTATCTTCCCAACAAGGAGTAACTCAGCGTTAACAGAAGCTGTCCCTGAGTCCATGGCTACGGAACCACATGTACAGGTATTTTCTTTACCTCCAGCTTATAAAGAGTTCTCTGACATCTGTGACAAGAAGAATGCAGATCAGCTTCCTCCACACAGGCATTATGACTGTGCCATTGAGCTGCTTCCCGGGGCAGCCATTCCTTTTGGTAACGTATACCCTTTGGTGGCACCTAAGCTTCAAGCCTTAAAATAGTATATTGATGAAAATCTGGCCAAAGGCTTCATACGTCCTTCTTCCTCACCAGCAGGGGCACCTATATTTTTTGTAAAGAAGAAGGATGGGACCCTGAGACCCTGTGTTGACTATCGAGAACTCAATAAGGTAACCGTACGAAACCGTTACCCATTGCCTCTGATTCCCGAATTACTGGAAAGAGTCCGCCATGCTAAGCTGTTCTCTAAACTGGATCTCCGTTGGGCTTATAATTTGGTGCGTATTCGTCCAGGGGATGAGTGGAAGACAGCATTCAGATGCCGGTATGGACACTTTGAATCTCTTGTGATGCCCTTCGGGCTTTGTAACGCCCCTGCAACATTTCAACACCTTGCTAATGACATTTTCAGAGATTTGTTGGACCACTTTGTAGTGATCTATTTGGACGATATACTAATCTTTTCTGACTCGCTACAGGAATATGAAGAACATGT
Organism: Ranitomeya variabilis; assembly: GCF_051348905.1. Lineage (NCBI taxonomy): Eukaryota > Metazoa > Chordata > Amphibia > Anura > Dendrobatidae > Ranitomeya > Ranitomeya variabilis. Next base: position 376,129,320 of record NC_135232.1, read on the forward strand.
CAAAACTGTTTTAAGATGTCTGAAAGAGAACCATCTGTATATTAAGCCGGAGAAATGCGAGTTCCATCGTTCTGAGATACAGTTCTTAGGTTATATCATCTCTCCCCAGGGGCTGAACATGGAATCTGATCAGATTCAGGCTATCCTTGACTGGCCGGTACCCAAGAACGTTAAGGAGGTCCAACGTTTTATTGGTTTTGCAAATTTCTACAGACGCTTCATTCGAAATTTTTCTGATATTGTCCATCCCATTACTTCCTTGACAAAGAAGGAAAAGCCCTTTAAGTGGTCATCACAGGCTCAAGAAGCTTTTGATCGGCTTAAAGTCTGTTTCACATCAGCACCGCTGTTGATACACCCAGATCCAACACTTCCTTTCATTTTGGAGGTGGACGCTTCTGATAATGCTTTGGGGGCTATTCTCTCCCAAAGAACTGGAGAGAAGGGTCTTCTACATCCTTGTGCTTTCTTTTCCCGTAGACAAACTTCAGCAGAGAAGAATTACGACGTGGGAGACAAGGAATTGCTGGCTATTATTGCGGCTTTCAAAGAATGGAGGCATCATCTGCAAGTAGCTGCACAACAGATCATAGTGCTAACTGACCATCGCAATCTAGAGTTTCTTAGACTCCTCATGTGGCACCTACGGGTCTTCTACAACCTTTACCTGTTCCGTCCCGCCCTTGGGGGTCTATATCAATGGACTTTATTGTGGAGCTGCCTACATCGGGGGGCATGAATACAATCATGGTGGTAGTTTATCGCCTGACTAAAGCTGCTCATTTTGTTCCGTGCACCGGCCTCCCCTCAGCTAAAGATACAGTGAAGTTTGTTATACAGAATGTCTTTCGGTTGTACGGGTTCCAGATGAGATCATCTCTGACCATGGAGTACAGTTCACTTCAAGATTCTGGAAGGGGTTTTGCTCTGCACTCAATATTAATGTCTGTCTCTCTTCTGCTTACCATCCCCAGACAAATGGTCAGACTGAGCGTACCAACCAGACGCTGAACAATATCTAAGATGTTATGTCCGCCATCTCCAGGATGATTGGTTGGAGTTGTTGCCGTTAGCCGAATTTTCATATAATAATTTTCAGAGCCCCTCCACTAAATTTACACCTTTCTTTGCCAATCTGGGTTATCATCCGTGTATTTTACCGTGGTCTCCAATTAATTCTCCGGTTCCGGCAGTGGAGGAAAGGCTGACTGCGATGAGACAGAATCTGGAGGTTCTGAAGGAATCCCTGACCACAGCTCAAGAACGTTATAAGAGATCGGCTGATAGATTCCGTAAACCTGCACCCATGTTCAAGGTAGGAGATTCCGTGTGGTTAGCAACTAAGAATCTGAAGTTAAACGTTCCTTCACAAAAACTTGGACAGAAATTCATTGGCCCTTTCAAGATCAACGGTATTGTGAGCTCTGTGGCCTGCCGGCTGAAGCTGCCTAGGACAATCAAGGTACACCCAGTTTTTCATGTATCTTTACTAAAGCCTGTATCTCCTAATACCTTCCAGGGACGTGTTGTGCCACCTCCGCAGCCTGTGGTGATTGATGGGCAAGAACAATTTGTGGTGGAGGAAATTATTGATTCCAGGATTCGCAGGAATCGGCTTCAATATCTTATAAGATGGCAGGGATATCCCCCTGAGGAAGACTCTTGGGAACCTATGGAAAACATCAATGCCCAACATAAGATTTCTCGTTTTCATCAGAGATTCCCTGAGAAACCAGGTCCAGTATCGTCCTGAGGCCGCTTCTAAGGAGGTAGTAATGTCAGGACTCTGAACATTTTTTACCTTTTGTGCATTACTGCCCTTTTCCAAGATGGTGTCTTTGGTCTCATGTGCACTGTCTTCCTGCTATAAAACTCCACCCCAGCCTTCAGTCTGTGCTAGAGTATTCTGCCTTGCATCCAGCTCCTTACCTCTGACTACTCCCTGGCTATATACCTGCTCCTGTGAACCTGTGTGGTGATCCTGCTACTCTGCTCTGAGTTCTTGCTGCATACACCAGTTCCAGTAATCCTCCTTCATCTGCTGCTCGTATTTACTTCCATCTGCATTTGCTGGACATGTAAGCGTTTGCTGCTCTGAAAAAACCTGAGACTATTAACCAGGCCTCCCTGGTTGAGCTAAGATATTATTTGAACTGCCTTATAAGCTTATCTATCTGTGTTTGGACTAAGACAAGGATTTATTCGTGTCAAGTATCCTCAAGAATAATTGTGCTTCATAGACTTTCTGCTTGATTGCATTTTCCTCTGAAGTTTCCTATAGACTGCTAAGCTGCGTTTAATATTTACACCAAGTGTTGTGGACTTGAGTTTCTCTCTGCACCTGTTTGAATCACCGTGTGATAATATAGACTTTACCACTTATAAAACTGTGTCCTGTAGTTGTCTTGTTCCACGCAAAGAGTCTCCTGAGTTATCCCCTATAATTATTACACCCTCGGTACTTGCTATAGTCACCTGTTCCCCGTTCCACCGCTGACCGCCGCTGTGTCTTCCCATCTTCTGCACCGATGTTCAGGAAGAGGGCGGCGCACAGTAATCGCGTCACTGCGCCCTCTGACCTGAGCATCACTGCGGAAGACACAGCGGCGCTGACGGTTTAACGAGGAGCAGGTGAATATCGCGCACTGCCCCCGTCATACTCACCTGCTCCTGGCGCCGTCGCTGCACGTCTGTTCCCCGGTGCCACATTTTCTTCCTGTAGTGAGCGGTCACCGTTACCGCTCATTACGGTAATGAATATGCGGCTCCACCCCCATGGTAGGTGGAGCCGCATATTCATTACTGTAATGAGCGGTACCATGTGACCGCTCACTACAGGAAGAAACTGCAGCGCCGGTAAGCAGGGACCATGCCAGGAGCAGGTGAGTATTATTAGACAGCCCCCGCTCCCCCTCCCCTGTCGACGCCTGGGTATGACTCGAGTATAAGCCGAGAGGGGGACTTTCAGTCCAAAAAAGTGGGCTGAAAATCTCGGCTTATACTCGAGTATATATGGTAATACATAGAGGTATAGATATATAAGAGATAGATAGATAAGAGATAGAGAGATAGAGAGACACACAGCACATTATACTCACCTATGTCCCTGCTAACAGCTGATTGGACTGGCTAGTGCAATCTGCTGAATCATGCACTGTATGCTACAGTGGAGGCTGGAGCAGGAGGCAGGGGGAGGGTGTGGCAGAGTCTTATGTCTTGGCTCCAGTTTTGACGTTAAGTCCAATCTTTGCGAGGCAGGAAAACTCTAGTCAGGGTGTGAGCAGCTCCTCCAGAATCAGAAGAGAGCTGCTCACATGACTAGGTGTGCTATCTCGGACAATATGCAGAATGCTGACAGGGAGTATATTACAAACTGTCAGCATTCTGCAGCCTAGGTACACACATAAATTATACAGAAAGCCCGGATAGCTTCTTTAATAGCATATACCCCAAAATAAAAAACGCGGTCTATAATATGTAACATAAATGATATAAATCAAAATCATATTAGTTTATACAGCCATTATAGCAGATAAATTATTACCCAAATCAATCACCAAATACCCAGACCCCAACGTCCATTTCGCACATTTTCTATCTCAGAGGGAGCATACAATAGTGTTTTTTACGGTAAATTCTTTTAGCAGAACAGTTTAGAGATGTATAATGTCTACAAAATTGATGAATTCCTGATCATTGTTGGTGCCTTACGGAACTAACTGAAAGGGATTTTAAAATTGCTGTCTCTTCTTCAACAGTGAAATGTCCATTGACTTGAAGTCCTTGTCCAATGACTTCATTGTTGATTTGCACATAGCTATTCTCCTATTGGCTTCTGGTGTTGTCGCTGCATCTTGTGTTATCATCATCTGGGTGGGTTGAAGCCCTTCACATGTTCAAGTTTGTTGCCGTCCATCTCAAATATGTCGTTGTCATACCTGGCAGTAGTCAATATCTTTGTCTTCTTTGTGTTGAGTAGCAGTCTCATATTCGAACTTTCCATCTTGACCCTTTGTAATAAGTCCTTCGTTCCATCTACGCTTGTTGCTATTAATGCTGTATCATCTGCGTATTTAAGATTGTTGATGATTCGTCCCACAATTGCATTTCCTTTACTGCTATGCTACCGCTGTTAGACTAAAACCATCCTAATGACAGCAACCTAGGAATTTCCCTAAAACAAGGTCAATATCCCTGTGGAAAAAGAATGAAAATTCTGAAATTCATATTGATTCTCCATCGTGGTTTACCAGAGCCATTCATATTTCAGCTTAGAGGGTCCAAAGCTCACTATCAGCTTAACAAAAATGTAGCCATATATCTAAGCGGCAACATTTGATAATGTAATACAAATAAACCAAAACTTTCTGCACTGGGTAAAAGCTTTAAGTTTGTAAAATAAACTGTTTCTTTTTACAAATGTGATATCATTGAATGTTTAAATAATTTTGTGTGAGTGAAAACAGGATTTGGTGCCTCTCGCATCTCTCTTCGGAAGTAGCTTCCTGTTGTGAGAAGTTAGGGTATGTAAAATAAATGATGTATGGAGCAGTTAGATTGTGACTTTACTTGGCTACCTTATATCTAAGGAACATTAAACATAGGGCTCTCGTTTAGCAAACAAATAACCATTCATTTCTATAGCTTCAGACCCTGGACTTTTGTGCATATTCTGAAAAGATATTGAGAGGCCATTAGGGATTTAACATAAAATATATCGCCAAGGGGGCTTTTTGTAGTCCTAGTCTTTCTGCCACATGGTGTGTTACTAATGTGCATAAATGGGCTTAAATGAATGTGTTGTCTGTGTTGAATTTGAAATATGTATATATTTATATATTATTTTCTAATTGTGTTTAAAAACAAAACATTAAATATGTAACTTTATTGTGTTGAAAATGTAAAATACACATATAAATCAACTTCAATTAACGTAAAAAAAATGAAAAAGAGATTTGAATCCACGTGTTACTTCAGGGAAACTCCATATAGCTGTGACAAGGAAATACATATCACCAAATATTATATAATTGCCTATAATTAGGTAGTGTTAATATTTAGCACTTATCTTTCACTGTTTTGTTATTTTTGTGTTAATCTAAAACTTTTTATACCACGCTATGTAACAAGTACCAATCTTAAAGAGAACCTGTTAGCTCTTCTTTTTTTTTTTTCCAAACTGTTTTTATTAAACATTTTTAGAACCTGTTAGCTCTTCTAATGGATCTATAGTAAACGTTGGTATTCTCCATGAAATAACAATTCTGGAGCATCTTTTTGACAGCTGTGTGTTCTGGTATCCCTCTTTAATGTAATGTTTTTTTAATTGTATCTAAGTATAATAAAAAGAGGAAAGATATTTCTGATTTTGTTTTCCTCAATTAGCCATAATTCTTTTGTATTGGATTTACTTATTTATTTTACTCACTTATATAGCGCCATTAATTCCACAGCGCTTTACAGACATTTTGATGAGAAAGGAACCTCAACATTACAAAAGATACATATTATACAGTGTATTAAATGATATATACAAAATTGTGTACAAATATATACATAAAAATATGTACAAAAATTATATATAAGTAAATATATAAACATGGATCAAATAAGAAGGTGGGTGGGGGGAGTGGGAAAGGGAACAATGAGCAAGAGGCCCAGTGTAGACTTAGTCACTATCACCTGTTATGGGTGCGTAGGCAGAAATCTTGTACAGCAATAACGCAAATCTTAAGATCTCTTTTATGTCAAGAACCTAAAGAAGTATGATATGTATCTATTTTGTAATTTCACGCACCTGAGATGTCCTTGACAAAGATCGCTTCTGCTCGAGACGTTGGACCATATCTGTTTTTGACTCCTTGCTGAAGCAAAATAAACTATCACTGCAGCAAGACCTACAGTCTAATTTTCTTTTGTGGTGCTGAGGTTCTTTCCTCAACAAGTCTGGACCAGGAGTCCTTTCCTCAAGCACACAATTTTTTATTAGGATAGTGTGCCGGTCTTTGTCCTTCCAATCTGCTTTACAGGCATCATCATCACTTTTCCAGTTGGCGCTCACAATCTAGATTCCCTATCAGTATGTCTTTGGAATGCGAGAGGAAATCGGAGAACCTGAAGGAAACCCACGCAAACACGGGGAGAACATACAAACTCTTTGCAGATGTTGTCCTTGGTGAGATTTGAACCCAGGACCCCAGCGCTGCAGTGCTGACCCCTGAGCCACCGTGCTGCCCATGCACTTTTTACAGAGCAGAATGCTTATTTGGTGCATTATTTTTTGATGACTGGTACTCAGCCATACATGGAACTGAGCCACTATGTCTGTAAAATGGATGAGTTATGAATTATAACTGATCCATATAAATAAACTATTTCTGATATAGCTAGATTATAGATATGCTACCTTGTATCACTGGTCTTTTAGGGCTCTAGTAAAATCCTGGATGTCAGAGGAATATTGATGGATCACTTAGGAGACTCAGTAGTACCTGTAAAAGTTACAGACTGACTATAAGTGGCGCACATAAAAGGAAGTTATGTCTGTGTAGGAAGCTGACCTTTTGCTCTAGGGCCCATGAGCTTTTACCAACATCTATGATAAATAAGATCTGTACTGAGAACACTGCAAATTAGAATAATTTTAGAATCTCATTCACTCTGGGAACTCAAGGTCGTAGCAGTAGCAAATGTTATAATGAATCACTTTGCGTAAGCCATTTCAACTTAGTTGTCCAATTGCATTTTTTTATGCCATTTTATCTCAGTGTTGTGTTATCTGAGTCAATTTAATCTGTTACGGACTGGGTGGTGAAACCATAATGATCCGAAGAGAGCCTGGAGGGGCATGATTAGGTGCCACACCAAGTCCGACTTCGAATGCACGGCGGCTGATGATACTGCGATCCGAGGAGGGACGATGGAGGTTGGACCAGGTGCTACACCACGGCTGACCTCAGGTAGATGACAGCTGACCCCGAAGGGACAGGAGGCAGGAACAGCCAGGAATTATAGACTTGGCAAGTACTGGCTGTCACAGCTGGTGTACAGGCAGGCAGACTGGCACGGTTGATTGGCAGGCGGGCATGGCTGATAGACAGACAGGCAGGTACGGCTGATAGACAGGCAGGCAAACGAGCACGATTGATACACAAGGAGGCAGATGCTGGCGCGCATGGCTAGCATACAGACAGACAGGTGCTCTGGAAGAAATGGAGACTCCTATACAGAAAAGAAATTCCAGAATAATAATCTTATATGGTCAATGAATACAACCAAAATATATAACCTCACAAAAATTTAATCAGACCAATTTAGATGATAAATAATATTTTATTTAAACATAATCAGAATATCACCATATATAAAAAAAATGTAAACTTTATTGATGTTGCTATTTATTAAAACAAATTTTTGTTATATTTATTGTTAAAAGTTAATAAAAAATAATTAAAATAGTAGTGACCAAATATGGGGGTCAACCACAAAACCTATGTATGCACAGGACAGGGCATACTGAAACTGATTGGCACAAAATAAACTGGCAGTCCGTGTACTTAATCAATGTGCATAATATATACATATGTGTATATATATATATATATATATATATATATATATATATATATATATATATACAAATTATACTGTGAATCACATATAATCTATTAGCAAAAATTCATTACATAACCATAATCAAAGTGCTAATAAATAAAATAAAGCCACAAATTCATACAATACTGTGAATAAATATCTCCAACAAAATTGAGTGCAAAAAAATATAATGTTTTGTGCAAAATGCAACCATATATAATGGATAATAGTGTATTCCTCAAACCACAATAATTAATATCAAAACCAAAATAATTTGTGCCATATACCAAATATATAGACCAAGTGCCACAGAAAAGTAACCACAATACCAACCAGTATCAGGACGCCACTGTCCTGCATCACTCCAACGCACGTTTCGCTTTCCGCTTCGTCAGGGAGTGATGTGGGCAGGGTCCAAAGGCAATATATAGCAGGAGCACAACTGCAAACTATATTTGTATATATGTATATGGCGCTGCGATTACCCATGCAGCAAACCACCGTCACCGAGACCGGGACCCGGAAGCGCGTCACCGAGTGCGTCACATGACACAGTTAGCGGCGTGTCTCACCACAACCCATCAAAGGATGGAGGCAGCGCATGTTCATCGAGGCGCAAAGCGCCACCGCAGCCATATTAGAAAAGGGAGGCTGTGTAATACTGTGATTCCCCATATAACCACCACAGCCACCAAGACAGGGATCAGGGAATGCACACTGATCGCGAAAAAGAACACCCTACAGGGGAGGAGGAATGCAGTCAGACCATATAAAAATTCCCAGGACCGATGCCAGATTATTCTTAGGCTGTTATTAACTGGAAGACGATAAGTCTACACTAACCATTCTGAAATTTCAGATTTTAAATTAGAAACAGCTTAAATAATCTAAAGTCTAAACAATCATTGTACATTACAACAGAATATAAATTCCAATAACCCTTTATGTAGCAAATATTGGGTTTGCTCCACCCTCTTTTTTATGTGAATATACATATTTCATATAAATCAAGATCTAGCTTTGGCTTTGTCCTCATCACCATATATGTCCTCAAAGTAACAGTTGGAAAAGCAAATATTTCATGAACTGGCCCAAAGTTTTAGATGGACTATGAAATCTCACTTGCACTTTATACTTTCTAGTGTAAACAATAGTCAATGCCCTGTGATGGATCTCCCTTTACTCCAGTCTCCTGGCATGACTATACATTCTAGATGTACAGGAATTTGGACCAGATATTGTAATAGGTGAGGATTTTGTAAGACAAAAACATTATGACTAACCGAATTTTAATAATAATGAGCAGGCAGGCAGATACCCATACAAACCGTTAAAAAGAAGTTTTGGAAAAATTTTGGCCATGAACAGGCCACCCATACTTGGCACAATGGCTAACTGCATTTTAATCTAGCCCTTCCCAGTTTAAATCTGTTGACATAAAGACACCATTTATTCTTATATTATTTATTATCTAAATTGGTCTGATTAATTTTTTGTGAGGTTATATGCTCTGGGAGAAATGACTGTTACATAGGTAGACACGGAAGATGTAATACACATGCAGGTCAGGGCCAGCATCAGCACTCGGGCAAGAGACGAGGTCTTGAGCAGGCGGGGGCCTGCTAGCCATCAAGGACACCAGCATGCTATGAAGGCTCGGTGCCTGTGTCAGTGCCGACGCCTGCGAGTGGGCCCCCCCACTTACTCAGAGCCCCGGCACTTGCAATACTTACCTCTCCCTGTTCCACCGCTGCGGCATCTTCTGTGTCTTTTGACTGTGGTGTTTCAGGTCAGATGACGTGACTAGTGTGTGCTCTCTGCCTGAACAGTCACAGTGCAGGGAGCTGTAAGATACCAATGCTGAATCCGGAGCAGAGCAGCGGCCAGCGAGGAGAGGTGAGTATTTAATTTGTTTTGTTTGGAGCAATAAATGTGGCCCATCATATAATAGATCATTATATGGGGCCCATTATATATGGAGCATTATATGGGGCCCATCATATGCTGGTGCATCATATGGGGCCCATTATATATGGAGAATCATATGGGGCCCATTATATATGGAGCATCTTGTAGGACCCATTATATATAAAGAATTATATGGGGCCCATTCTGTTTGGAGCAATATATGGGGACCATCATATACTGGAGCATTATATGGGACTAATCATATACTGTATGGGGCCTATTCTGTATGGAGCAATATGTGGGGCTCATTATACTATATGGAACATTACATGGGGCTCATTTTACTGTTTGGAGCATTATATGGAGCTCATTATACTATATAGAGCAATATATGGGGCTCATTATTCTGTATAGATCAATATATGAGGCTCTTTATTCTTTATGAGGCATTAGATGGGGCCCATTATACTATATAGAGCAATATATGGGGCTCATTATACTGTATGGAGCAATATATGGGGCTCGTTATTCTGTATGGAGCAATATATGGGGCTCATACTGTGCAGAGCAATAAATGTGGCTCATTATACTGTATGGAGCACTATGTGGTACCCATACTACTGTATGGAGCAATATATGCTGCTCATTATTCTGTATGGAGCATTATGTATTACCCATAATACTGTATGGAGCAATATATGGGCCTCATGATTCTGTATGGAGCACTATGTGGTGCCCATAATACTGTATAGAGGTCTATACCGTCTGGTTTCTGAGCTGTTGTAGAATTTATAATAGATATCACTCATGTAATATAAGAAGTGAAATCTTTGGCATTGTACTATACCTATATTTCTCTGCTATATCTGTGCATCATGAATTGCGGTATGTGTTAAAGGGGCCCACTGAAACTTTCGCCTGTGGCCCACAAAAACCTAGAGCTGGCCCTGGGGCAGGTATACCAGAATATGATCACTGGGGACGAGAGTACTAGCATGCATATAAGATTAAACTAATATGTTGCTCTGGCACCTCCAATCAGGTGGAGGTGCCTTAAATAGTAAGTGTGTCCCAGGTATTGGCTGGGGACGCTGTAGGACAGTGTGCTGGCCCTTTAAGATTATAGACCATGCCATAAGCACAGTGCCCAGAGATCTGCAAGAAGTGTGCAGACCCCGAGCAGTAGCAGCAGCTGAGTGAGTCAGCATCTCTGCCGGAGAAGGGAGGGAAAGTGCAGAGATATCAGCATTATAATACCCCCCACGTTTATCCCCCCTCTTCTTCTGCTTGTTGGGCTTGCTATGCATGTGTTGTGACAGTGAAACAGCTGTGACACATGCAGCTGCGGCGGCAGACAGCTGATTAGCAGGAGCAATCCAGGTATCTGGGTTCCCTCTGCAGCTTATTCGGTAAGCACTATAGCTTGCCGAATAAGGAGACAGACAAACATATTTGCTCATCTTTTGTGGTAACCAGAGCCTCGTTATGCCCTGTGAGTTGAGAGTACAGGGTGCGTAAACATACAGCGTACTGGCCCACTGTGAGGTTTCCTTAGCCCAGTCGAAGAAGACACTACTGAGGAAACATGGCCTGGCTCATCGAAGACCTTACAGAAGGCTTCTAGAAAGTATTGGAGATTCGACACCAGAGGATCCCCTCTCTCCGAAAAGGGGTTAAGCCACACCAGGGCCTCGCTAGTGAGATGGGACATGATGAAGGTCACTTTGTCCCGATCAGAAATGAACTGATGAGCCAAGAGTTCAAAGTGTAGCATGCACTGGTTAATGAACCCCCTACAAAGAGCAGGATCACCGACGTAGCATGGAGGAGCTGACAAATGTGGTCCAGACCTGGGTACATAGCTGGCAGCCTGATGAGTCATGTCCGGAGTAGTTGCAGCTTTGGTAGGTGCGGATGTGGCCGGAGTTGTCAGAATGTCAAGGCGGGTGTTTACTGTCAGCAGGTAGGATAGGATCTTATTCTGTTGGTCTTTCTGGTGGGAGACCTCCTGATACAGGTCAGTGATGGAGGAAGCCTGAGAGCCAGCAGATTCCATGGCCTGAGCAAACTGTTATGGATTAGGTGGTGGAACCACTGTCCCAGGTGCTACACCAGGGCTGACCTCAGGTGGATGGCAGCTGACCCACAAGCGACAGGAGGCAGGAACGGCCAGGAATGATAGACTTGGCAAGTACTGGCTAGCATGGCTGGAGTACAGACAGGCAGGCATGACTCATTGACAGGCAGGCATGGTTGATACACAGGGAGGCTGATGCTGGCGGGCACAACTGGTATACAGATAGACAGGTGCTCTGAATGAAATGACTGTTACACAGGTAGACAAAGAAGACATGTTATACAGAGGAGGTATACCGTGAGATGAGCACTGGAGATCTGAGTACTAGCAAGCATGTAACACTAAATTAACACATTGCTCAGGCACCTCCCATCAGGTGGAGGTGCCTTAAATAATAAGTGTCTCCCAGCTATTGGCTGGGGACACTTTAGGACAGTACGTGCTGGTCCTTTAAGAGGGTGGGACTGAGTGACCTTGGAGGTCTTTTTCAACTCAAACATTCTATGATTCTATGAAAACTGTCTCAAACCTACCTCTATGTCCCGAATGGCTGATAGCTAACAACCTTGCTTTGCATTAATTTGATTTTAATGTGGGGTTGCAAAGATCTAAACTAACATACAAAGCTGTTATTCACCATACTTGTGCCTAGCACTGCCTTTCCACTGCTGTTCCAGTCTTTATTAATTGAATGCATCATTGACAACCCATCTTCAGCGCTGATAACCTCTGCAGCCTATCAGTGGCAGAGAGAAAATACCGTATGCACTACTAGTGAGTAGGTGCTCTAGTAGGTTCCCACACCATATATAGATAGAAAATAAACTTGGCACTCAACTTATGATGAAGTTTTTTTATAATTTAATGTGGTCAAAGTAGTCAACAGAAACGTTTCAGCCACAACCGGCCTGCAGAAAAGGGGATGCTTGGTGGAAGGAATTGGGTAGAGTCCCGACACGTATCAGCTTCTGTGGCTTTATACTGTGTTTGATCCGACCGGTGATACTAGTGTAGTTAGTTATCCATAAAATGTGGCGTGCCTTTTGTGTTAGCACTCATTTTAACATAAATATACTTAAAGTCCTACTTTTGACAGAAAACTGATGATGTGGTTTGTTTGTCTGCAGTGCTTAAAGGGAATCTGTCACAAGGTTTTCCCCATGTAAGCTAAAAGCATCACCTTTAAGAATTCTTGTAGATCACTTTAAGCCATCCTAAAAATCCTTTCTTGACAGATGTGGATGATGTCTCCAGCGTCAGCCACCCAGCACTGCAAAGCTTGAGTCTGTACAATTGCAGCACAGACTTGCTCATGCGCATTGCTCTGCACTCCTGAAGGAGCTGATGAGGCTGGTGCCGGTCACATTACAGGACTTTACTGCTCCTGCGCAGTTCTATGTTTCAACTGTACAGTCTCTAGATTCACTGCACTAGTAGGATAATGAATGAGACGCCATCAACATCCATCAAGACAGGAGGGCCAGCTATTGTGAGGGAGAGGAGGCACTAATCTTAGACCTGCGATAACCGTCAGACCAGACCACCACAATTAACATACATCGCAGGAACATTATTTCAAGGATTTGCGGGGAAACTGGGGCTTATACACAAATTAATGGAGTGATGTGTAAGAGGCCTTAAAGATGGTGCTTTTAGTTTATATGGGAAGACCTGGTGACAGGTTACGTTTAAGCACTGCAGACAGACATACCATGTGTCATTTGTTTGCTTTCCATTGAAAGGTGTAGCAGCAAGACTATCAGATTGTGTGCTTATGTAAACTGTAAAATATTTGCTTCACTATTTCAGGATTGGTATGCTCAGACTAAGCTACAACAAAAAAAAAATGCTCACTGCAAAACTGACACGCTTTAAAGGTTATAGGTTAAAGAAACCATGGCTTCTCAATTTGGCATGTAAATGCAACATTCATTATCTTGCCTGCTGAGAAGTTGATGAACTGTGCAATAAATCTGAGCAGATAGTGACTAAAGACAGAAAACATTTGTGGTTGTATTAGTTTACGACTTCTCTGTAGAGTTTTTGAAATTCTTTTTGCTTATGTTGGAGTACTACATAAAGTGTGGATTAGGACGTTTCTGCGGGGGTGTCTGGTGCTGCTCTGGGTACCTCCGGTGCTGCGGGGGGTTCTGCCAGCATTTTGTGAAAGGCCAGAGTTCCCCGCAGTTCCATGGTTTCCTATGTGGTGGACTCTGGGGAAAAGCTTGAGATTTCATCTCCCGAGATCTTGGTGCCGAGATCTCCATCTGCACATGCGCTGCCCCACGGTGGCCATTTTCCTGGAGTCCACTGCATAGGAAACCATGGAACTGCGGGGGACTCTGACCTTTCATAAAATGTTGGCAGAGCCCCCCGCAGCACCGGAGACACCCACGACAGCACCGGACACCCCCGCAGCAGCGCCAGACATCCCCGCAGCACCACCGGGCACTCGCAGCAGCACCTTACACACCGACAGCACCGGACACTCGCAGCAATGCGCCACACATTAGAACACCCCCTCATCCCAGTCTGCAGCCTACAGCAATGGTAGCGGTAAGGTATATCTGCATTATAAGACCCACCCCCCATTTCCCCCCCAAACTTGGGGGAAAAAAAGTGTGTCTTCTAATCTGAAAAATACGGTAATTAAATAGCGTTTTATTATATGAAATAAGTATTTGATCACCTACCAACCAGCAAGAATTCTGGCTCCCACAGACCTGTTAGTTTTTCTTTAAGAAGCCCTCCTACTCTGCACTCATTATCTGTACTAATTGCACCTGTTTGAGCTTGTACTTGCACTGATTTGAACCTGTATAAAAGACACCTATCCACACACTCAATCAATCACACTCCAGATTCTCCACCATAGCCACAATTAAAGAGCTATCTAAGGACACCAGGGACAAAATTGTAGACCTGCACAAGGCTGGGATAAGCTACATGACAATAGGCTTGAAGCCAGTCGGGCGAAACGCACGTCGAGGCACCTGGCAGCATTACAGCAGCGCATACCCAATCTCTACTGATCAACCATGGCGACGGGTATCGTATGATTATATTTGATTCCTAAACCAGCCATTATATTTAGGCTGGTGTCTGAATTTGAGTACTACCATAGTTTACAAACAAAACAGTTCATTCTCTAGCATTACAGCATAATAATAACCTTTGGCTAGTTTACTTTTTTGTCTACTATTGTACATCAAATCTTAAATGATTAATGTCCATGTTTGTTTCCTTTTTTATTCATGGATCCTCATACTGAGGCGTTCTATATATGCTATTTTATAGGATTCAGTGTGGTGTGGCTATCGTGCAGTTTTGCTGCTTTGGCTTTTTTTTTTTTCTTTGTCTCTGTCCTCTTTGAATCTCACTTATTTATTGGAAAGCAGCTTGGAGAGAAGTCAACAACTGTTGGCACAAATATTAGAAAATGGAAGAGACAGTCTGGGGCTCCATGCAACATCTTGCCTCGTGGGGTAAGGATCGTTCTGAGAAAGTTCAGGAATCAGCCCAGAACTACATGGGAGGACCTGGTCAATGACCTAAAGAGAGCTGTGACCACAGTCTCAAACATTACCATTAGTAACACACTGTGATTAAATTCCTGCAGGGTACACAAGGTCCCCAGCTCATGCCAGCACATGTCCAGGCCCGTTTGAAGTTCACCAATGATTATCTGGATGATCCAGAGGAGGCATGGGAGAAATTCATGTTGTCAGATGAGGCCAAAATAGAACTTTTTGGTATCAACTCCCCTCGCCATGTTTGGAGGAAGAAGGAGGAGTACAATCCCAAGAACATCTCAACCGTGAAGCATGTGTCGCAAGATTTTGACCAAAAGCCTCCTTCCTTCAATATGAGCATTGAAGATGGGTCGTGGCTGTGTCTTCCAGCATGACAATGACCTGAAACACCCAGCCACGGCAACTAAGGAGAGGCTGCGTAAGGAGCATTTCAAGGTCCTAGAGTAGCCTAGCTAGTCTCCAGACCTGACCTCAATAGAAAGTCTTTAGAGACAGCTGAAACTTTATGTTGCCAATGAGTGCCCTGTAGTTTTTTAAATATGAGGTCACTTATGGGTGGTTTCTGCTGTTCTGGCACCTCAGGGTCTCTGTAAATGTGACGCCGAGGCGCTTGTCTGGGCTGGGCGCATCCTAGGGCCTCTGCAGCGTGCTTTAAGGTATTTATTTGGAGACTTTGTTTGGGCAGCATATAAATATATGTATACATGTGTATTATCACTGGTCACTGGATTCTTCAGTGATTGTGCTGGCTTCCCTCTCTCCCTCCTCTTTATTAAGCATATGCACTTTATTAGCAAATTTTCTATATACCTTATATATTTTTGCACACGTCACTTTTTTCATGCACTTTCATTGTACCTTTTTTTTGAGCGGCAGCATATTTGGCATTATTGCCATTTAATCAATTTTTTAGCACATTTTCATTGCCGTTTTTATCTATTTAATAATTATATTAAATATTCTGCAACTTGTTTGTTCCTATGGTGTGCCCCTCAAGTTCTGGTATTGTCCCCACCTTATTATTGTATTGATGTTTAAATAAAGATTTGGTTTTATATTTAATCACTGGACATATTTCGGGTGTTTTTCTTCATTTTTGATTATTCTCTGTAAATGTGACATGGCACACTCAAACCATTCCAGCAAAATCTGACCTCCAATTTGGTGTTCCCTCCCTTCTGAGCTTTGCACTGTGCTTCAAAAGTAGTTTTCGACCACAAATGGGGTATCAGTGTACTCAGGAGAAATTGCACAACAAATTCTGGGGTCCATATTCTCCTGCTTTTTTTTCATTTTCGCAGATCAATGATGTAAAATTCTGTGATGCACCTGTGCATTCAAGATGCTCACCACATGTCTAGATAAATTACTTGAGGAGCCTGGTTTTCTAAATTGTGTCAATTGTGTTTTTTTCCACTGTTTAGGCACATCTGAGGCTTTTCAAAAGCAATGTGACACCCGCAAGCCATTCCATCAACAGCAGAAACCCCAAACAAGTGACACCATTTTGGAAACTAGGCCCCTTAGGGAACTTATGTAGATGTGTATTGAGCACCTTGAACCCCCAGGTGCTTCACAGAACTTGATAACATTAAGCCGTGAAAACAAAAAAAAAATCCAATTTTTCCCAGATAGATCTTTTTTAGCTCCAAATTTTGCATTTTCATAAGGGTAACAAGAGAAATTGCTCCATACAGTTTTTTGTGCAATATCTCCTGAGTGCGCAGATACCGAATATGTGTAGGAAAAAACTGTTTAGGTGCATGGCAGGGCTTGGAAGGAAAGGAGTGCCATTTGACTTTTTGAATGTAAAATATGCTGGAATAATTAACAGTTGCCATGTCACATTAGAAGAGCCCTTGATGTGCCTGAACAGTGGAAACCCCCCACAAATAAAACCACTTTGGAAACTAGACCCCTCATGGAACTTATCTAGATGTGTATTTGTGTATTGAGCACCTTGAACCCACAGGTGCTTCACAGAAGTTTATAACGTAGAGCCGTGGAAATAAATGCATTTTCATAAAAGTAACAGGAGAAATTGCTCCATACAATTTGTTGTGCAATTTCTCCTGAGCATGCCGATACCCCATATGTGGGGGAAATCTACTGTTTGTGCGCACTGCAGGGCTTGGAAGGGAAGGAGCGCCATATGACTTTGAATGCAAATTGTGATAGAATAATTAGCGGACGCCATGTTGTGTTTGAAGAGCCCCTGATGTGCATAACAGTGGAAACCCACCACAAATGACACTATTTTGGAAACTAGATCCCTTTAGGACCTTATCTAGATGTGTATTGAACACCTTGAACCCCCAGGTGCTTCACAGAAGTTTATAACGTTAAACCGTGAAAATAAAACAAATCACATTTTTCCCACAAAAATCTTTTTTATCCACATTTTTTTGTATTTTCACAATGACAAAAGAAGAAAATGGACCCCAAAGTTTGTTGTGCAATTTCTCATGAGTTCAGCGATACCCCATATGTGGTTGAAAACTACTTTTGAGACAGTCCAAAGCTCAGAAGGGAAGTCAAAGGGAACTCAAAAGCTAACAGACAGTTCTCTATTCTCCTCCTCCTAGACCTGTCCTCTGCCTTTGACACAGTTGACCACTGCCTCCTACTACAGATCCTCTCTTCCTTTGGGGTCAAAGACCTCGCCCTATCTTGGATCTCCTCATACCTTGCCAACCGCACATTTAGCGTTTCCTACTCCCATACTACCTCTTCATCTCGCCCCCTCTCTGTTGGTGTCCCTCAAGGCTCTGTCCTAGGACCCTTACTCTTCTCAATCTATACACTCGGCCTGGGACAACTCATAAGGTCCTATGGCTTCCAGTACCATTTATATGCCGATGACACTCAGATCTACCTCTCTGGTCCAGATGTCACCTCCCTGCTCTCCAGAATCCCAAAGTGTCTATCAGCCATATCCTCCTTCTTCTCCTCTCGCTTCCTCAAGCTCAATGTGGACAAATCTGAACTAATTATCTTTCCTCACTCTCGCATATCTTGCCTACCTGATCTATCTATCAAAATAAATGAAACCACACTTTCCCCTGTCCCCAAAATCCGCTGCCTCGGAGTAACCCTTGACTCTGCCCTGTCCTTCAAACCGCACATCCAAGCTCTCGCCACCGCCTGTCGCCTCCAGCTCAAAAATATTTCAAGAATCCGTCCTTTCCTCAACCCACACTCTACCAAAATGCTCGTGCATGCCCTAATCATCTCCCGCCTCGACTACTGCAACATACTCGTCTGTGGCCTACCTTCTAACACTCTCGCACCCCTCCAGTCCATCCTTAACTCTGCTGCCCGTCTAATTAATCTCTCTCCTCGCTACACTCCTGCTTCCCCTCTTTGCAAATCCCTTCACTGGCTCCCAATTTCTCAGCGTATCCAGTTTAAATTACTAACACTGACCTACAAAGCCATCCATAATCTTTCTCCTCCGTATATTTCCACACTAATCTCTCAATATCTTCCCTCACGTAATCTCCGGTCCTCCCAAGACCTCCTCCTCTCCTCCACGCTTATTCGCTCCTCACCCAATCGCATCCAAGACTTCTCCCGAATATCACCCATCCTCTGGAATTCAGTGCCCCAACACATCCGGTTATCCACTACTTTTGGATCCTTCAAAAGAAACCTGAAAACCCATCTCTTCAAAGAAGCTTACAGCCTGTAAAGACTACACGGCCACCTCAACACCACTGGAGCTACTGCAACCCTCGACCTACTGTCTCCTTCCCCATAATCCTGTAGATTGTAAGCCCGCAAGGGCAGGGTCCTCTTCCCGCTGTACCAGTCTGTCATTGCTAGTTTTGTTTACTGTAAGTGATATTTGTATTTTGATGTAACCCCTTCTCATGTACAGCACCATGGAATTAATGGTGCTATATAAATAAACAATAACACTTGTTTAAGGGTAATTCAAGAAAAGCACATCCAGCCCATGAATGGCAGCGCTTCCCAGGACTCACATTCAAAGATGATATTTCATATTTTTTTATTTCATAACTTAAAATAGAAGAGATACTGTATAGTATCTCTTCTATTTTAAGTTATGAAATAAAAAAATATGAAATATCATCTTTGAATGTGAGTCCTGGGAAGCGCTGCCATTCATGGGCTGGATGTGCTTTTCTTGAATTACTCATCCTGTGTGAGCCTTACTCTGGCTCTTTCACTTGGATCCACCCGAGGCAAGCTGCAAGCCCTGTATATTGAAAAGTATCTCAGAGGGAATTCTGAGGATACATAATTTAAAACCATTTCAGTCTTTTATCAGGTGAGTGCATAAAATTGTGCACCCTTTAAAGACTATAATATTGTGTTTACGCACTTAGGGCGCCGCGATTTGTCTGTTCTTCTTTCCCAAACAGGGTTTTTTTGTAACTTGTTTAAGGGTGTCATGTCATACTGGCAGAGCCTCTGAGGTGCCAGAACAGCAGAACTCCCCATAAGTGACTCCAATTTACTAATTCATCTAGGGGTGCTGATTATTTTAACACCACTGGTATGTCACAGACTTTTATACCATTGGGCAGTGAAGAAAAAAAT
Organism: Ranitomeya variabilis; assembly: GCF_051348905.1. NCBI lineage: Eukaryota > Metazoa > Chordata > Amphibia > Anura > Dendrobatidae > Ranitomeya > Ranitomeya variabilis. The sequence continues at coordinate 376,148,997 of NC_135232.1, forward strand.
CATTTACTGTATATACTCAAGTATAAGCCGAGAATTTCAGCCCATTTTTTTAGGCTTAAATTGCCCCTCTTGGCTTATACTCAACTCATACCCAGGGGTCGGCAGGGGAGGGGCAGCTGTGTAATAATACTCACCTCCTGGCGCAGTGTCCCTGGTTCTCCGGCGCTGACAGCTTCTTCCTGTAGTGAGTGGTCGCATGGTACCGCTCATTACAGTAATAAATATGGACCTGACTCCACTCCCATAGGGGTGGAGCCTGTTATGACCCCAATGGCGAGGGTCTCAGAGGAACAAGTAAGTCTGCGAAGTACAAAAATCCAGCTCATAGGGCAGTGGTAACTGGGTTGACCATATATCTACTCCTAACGCCAACACTAGAAGTAGCCGGGGAACATGCCTACGTTGGTCGCTAGATGTCTCGCGCCAGCCGGAGGACTAACTACCCCTAGAAGAGGAAAACAAAGACCTCTCTTGCCTCCAGAGAATAGACCCCAAAAGTAGGATACAAGCCCCCCACAAATAATAACGGTGAGGTAAGAGGAAATGACAAACACAGAGATGAACTAGGTTTAGCAAAGAGAGGCCCACTTACTAATAGCAGAATGTAGTAAGATAACTTATATGGTCAACAAAAACCCTAACAAAAATCCACACTGGAGATTCAAGAACCCCCGAACCGTCTAACGGCCCGGGGGGAGAACTCCAGCCTCCCTAGAGCTTCCAGCAAGGTTAGGATAAAGATTATGTACAAGCTGGACAAAAATGCAAACAAAAACAAATAGCAAAAAGCAAGAAAGCAGACTTAGCTTAATTTAGCAGGAACCAGGATCAGTAGACAAGAGCACAACAGATTAGCTCTGATTACAACGTTGCCAGGCATTGAACTGAAGGTCCAGGGAGCTTATATAGCAACACCCCTGACCTAACGACCCAGGTGAGCATACAAGGGATGGCAGACATTCCCAGAGTCAAATCACTAGTAACCACTAGAGGGAGCCAAAAAGGTAAATTCACAACAGTACCCCCCCCCTTAGTGAGGGGTCACCGAACCCTCACCAAGACCACCAGGGCGATCAGGATGAGCGGTGTGAAAGGCACGAACCAAATCAGCCGCATGCACATCAGAGGCGACCACCCAGGAATTATCCTCCTGACCATAGCCCTTCCACTTGACCAGGTACTGAAGCCTCCGCCTGGAGAGACGAGAATCTAAGATCTTCTCCACCACGTACTCCAACTCGCCCTCAACCAACACCGGAGCAGGAGGCTCAGCAGAAGGAACCACAGGCACAACGTACCGCCGCAACAAGGACCTATGAAATACGTTGTGGATGGCAAACGACACCGGAAGATCCAGGCGAAAGGATACAGGATTAATGATTTCCAATATCTTGTAAGGACCAATGAAGCGAGGCTTAAATTTGGGAGAGGAGACCTTCATAGGAACAAATCGAGAAGACAGCCATACCAAATCCCCAACGCGAAGTCGGGGACCCACACCGCGGCGGCGGTTGGCAAAACGCTGAGCCTTCTCCTGTGACAACTTCAAGTTGTCCACCACATGACTCCAGATCCGCTGCAACCTATCCACCACGGAATCCACCCCAGGACAGTCAGAAGGCTCCACATGACCCGAGGAAAAACGAGGATGGAAACCAGAGTTGCAGAAAAATGGCGAAACCAAGGTGGCGGAACTAGCCCGATTATTAAGGGCAAATTCAGCCAACGGCAAGAAGGTCACCCAATCATCCTGATCAGAAGAGACAAAACACCTCAAATAAGCCTCCAGAGTCTGATTAGTTCGCTCCGTTTGTCCGTTAGTCTAGGGATGGAAAGCGGATGAAAACGACAACTCAATGCCCATCCTACCACAAAAGGATCGCCAGAACCTGGAAACAAACTGGGATCCTCTGTCCGACACAATATTCTCCAGAATGCCGTGCAAACGAACCACGTTCTGGAAGAACACAGGAACCAGATCAGAAGAGGAGGGCAGCTTAGGCAAAGGAACCAAATGGACCATCTTGGAGAAACGATCACATATCACCCAGATGACAGACATGCCCTGAGACACCGGAAGATCAGAAATGAAATCCATAGAGATGTGTGTCCAAGGTCTCTTCGGGACAGGCAAGGGCAAGAGCAACCCGCTGGCACGAGAGCAGCAAGGCTTAGCTCGAGCACAAGTACCACAGGACTGCACAAATGACCGCACATCCCTTGACAAGGAAGGCCACCAAAAGGACCTGGCCACCAGATCTCTGGTGCCAAAAATTCCCGGGTGCCCTGCCAACACCGAGGAATGAACCTCGGAAATGACTCTGCTGGTCCATCTAGCAGGCACAAACAATCTGTCAGGTGGACAAGAGTCAGGCCTACCAGCCTGAAATCTCTGTAACACACGTCGCAGATCTGGAGAAATAGCAGACACGATAACTCCTTCCTTAAGAATACCCACAGGTTCAGCGACTCCAGGAGCATCAGGCACAAAGCTCCTAGACAGAGCATCGGCCTTCACATTCTTAGAACCTGGTAAATACGAGACCACAAAGTCAAAACGGGAGAAAAAACAATGACCAGCGGGCCTGTCTAGGATTCAGGCGTTTAGCAGACTCGAGATACATCAGATTTTTGTGATCAGTCAAGACCACCACACGATGCTTAGCACCCTCGAGCCAATGACGCCACTCCTCAAATGCCCACTTCATGGCCAACAACTCCCGATTGCCCACATCATAATTTCGCTCTGCCGGCGAAAACTTCCTAGAGAAAAAGGCACAAGGTCTCATAGTAGAGCAACCAGGGCCTCTCTGCGACAAAACGGCCCCTGCCCCAATCTCCGAAGCATCCACCTCAACCTGAAAGGGAAGTGAGACGTCAGGCTGGCACAAAACAGGCGCCGAAGTAAACCGGCGTTTCAACTCCTGGAAAGCCTCCACGGCAGCAGGAGCCCAGTTAGCTACATCAGAGCCTTTCTTGGTCATATCCGTCAGTGGTTTAACAACGCTAGAGAAATTTGCGATAAAACGACGGTAGAAGTTAGCAAAACCCAAGAACTTCTGAAGACTCTTAACTGACGAGGGTTGAGTCCAATCATGAATAGCTCGGACCTTGACTGGATCCATCTCCACAGCAGAAGGGGAAAAAATGAACCCCAAAAAGGGAACCTTCTGTACACCAAAGAGACACTTTGAGCCTTTTACAAACAAAGAATTTTCACGCAGAATCTCAAAAACCATCCTGACCTGCTCCACATGCGAGTCCCAATCATCAGAAAAAACCAGAATATCATCCAGATAAACAATCAAAAATTTATCCAGATACTTCCGGAAAATGTCATGCATGAAGGACTGAAAAACTGAAGGTGCATTAGAGAGCCCAAATGGCATCACCAAGTACTCAAAATGACCTTCGGGCGTATTGAATGCGGTTTTCCATTCATCGCCCTGCCTAATGCGCACAAGGTTGTACGCACCACGAAGGTCTATCTTGGTGAACCACTTGGCACCTTTAATCCGGGCAAACAAATCTGACAACAGCGGCAAAGGATACTGAAATTTGACAGTGATCTTATTTAAAAGCCGATAGTCAATACAAGGCCTCAAAGATCCGTCCTTTTTGGCCACAAAAAAGAATCCCGCACCAAGAGGGGAAGAAGAAGGACGGATATGCCCCTTCTCAAGAGACTCCTTGATATATGAACGCATCGCGGTATGTTCAGGTACCGACAGATTAAACAGTCTCCCCTTAGGAAACTTACTGCCAGGAATCAAATCTATTGCACAGTCACATTCCCTATGAGGAGGCAGTGCACTGGACTTAGACTCGCTGAAGACATCCTGATAATCAGACAAATACGCCAGAACTTCCGAAGGCGTAGAAGAAGCAATAGACAAGGGCAGGGAATCTCCATGAATTCCATGGCAGCCCCAACTTGACACTGACATAGCCTTCCAGTCCAAGACTGGATTATGGGTCTGTAACCATGGCAAACCCAAAACAACCAAATCATGCATTTTATGCAGAACAAGAAAACGTATTACCTCCCGATGTTCGGGAGTCATGCACATGGTAACCTGTGTCCAAAACTGCGGTTTATTTTTTGCCAATGGCGTAGAATCAATACCCCTAAGAGGGATAGGATTTTCCAATGGCTCAAGAACAAATCCGCAGCGCTTGGCAAATGACAGATCCATAAGGCTCAGGGCAGCACCTGAGTCCACAAACGCCATGACAGGATACGATGACAGTGAGCAAATCAAAGTTACAGATAGAATAAATTTAGGTTGCAAATTACCAATGGCGACCGGACTAACAACCTTAGTAAGACGTTTAGAGCATGCTGAGATAACATGTGTAGAATCACCACAGTAGTAACACAAGCCATTCTGGCGTCTATGAATTTTCCGCTCATTTCTAGTCAGGATTCTATCACATTGCATTAAATCAGGTGCCTGTTCAGACAACACCATGAGGGAATTTGCGGTTTTGCGCTCCCGCAACCGCCGGTCGATTTGAATAGCCAGGGCCATAGAATCATTCAGACCTGTGGGAATGGGAAAACCCACCATCACATTCTTAATGGCTTCAGAAAGGCCATTTCTAAAATTTGCAGCCAATGCACACTCGTTCCACTGGGTCAGCACGGACCATTTCCGAAATTTTTGGCAATACACTTCAGCCTCGTCCTGGCCCTGAGACATCGCCAGCAAGGCTTTTTCTGCCTGAATCTCAAGATTGGGTTCCTCATAAAGCAAACCGAGCGCCAGAAAAAACGCATCAATGTCAGCCAATGCCGGATCTCCTGGCGCCAGCGAGAAAGCCCAATCCTGAGGGTCGCCCCGTAAAAAAGAAATAACAATTTTTACTTGCTGAGCGGAGTCTCCAGATGAACAGGGTCTCAGGGACAAAAACAATTTACAATTATTCCTGAAATTTCTAAATTTAAATCGGTCTCCGGAAAATGGTTCAGGAATCGGTATCTTAAGTTCTGACATAGGATTTCTGATAACATAATCTTGTATGCCCTGCACACGAGCAGCAAGCTGGTCCACACTTATAATCAAGGTCTGGACATTCATGTCTGCAGCAAACACAAGCCACTCAGAGGTAAAGGGGAAAAGAAAAAAAAATGAGAGAGAGAGAAAAAAAACCCTCAGAACTTTCTTTCTTATAATCCCGCTTCTGCAATGCATTTAACATTTAATACTGGCCTGGCAAACTGTTATGACCCCAATGGCGAGGGTCTCAGAGGAACAAGTAAGTCTGCGACGTACAAAAATCCAGCTCATAGGGCAGTGGTAACTGGGTTGACCATATATCTACTCCTAACGCCAACACTAGAAGTAGCCGGGGAACATGCCTACGTTGGTTGCTAGATGTCCCGCGCCAGCCGGAGGACTAACTACCCCTAGAAGAGGAAAACAAAGACCTCTCTTGCCTCCAGAGAATAGACCCCAAAAGTAGGATACAAGCCCCCCACAAATAATAACGGTGAGGTAAGAGGAAATGACAAACACAGAGATGAACTAGGTTTAGCAAAGAGAGGCCCACTTACTAATAGCAGAATGTAGTAAGATAACTTATATGGTCAACAAAAACCCTAACAAAAATCCACACTGGAGATTCAAGAACCCCCGAACCGTCTAACGGCCCAGGGGGAGAACTCCAGCCTCCCTAGAGCTTCCAGCAAGGTTAGGATAAAGATTATGTACAAGCTGGACAAAAATGCAAACAAAAACAAATAGCAAAAAGCAAGAAAGCAGACTTAGCTTAATTTAGCAGGAACCAGGATCAGTAGACAAGAGCACAACAGATTAGCTCTGATTACAACGTTGCCAGGCATCGAACTGAAGGTCCAGGGACCTAACGACCCAGGTGAGCATACAAGGGATGGCAGACATTCCCAGAGTCAAATCACTAGTAACCACTAGAGGGAGCCAAAAAGGTAAATTCACAACAGGAGCCGCATATTCATTACTGTAATGTTTTTGAAATTTACCAGTAGCTGCTGCATTTTCCACCCTAGGCTTATACTCGAGTCATTAAGTTTTCCCAGTTTTTTTGTGGCAAAATTAGGGGTCTCGGCTTATACTCGGGTCGGCTTATACTCGAGTATATACGGTACATTTTTACCACCAAGATTATGGGTTAGGCCCAAGTTTTACATTTTCACACTGGGAAATGGGCAAAAATAGCACCACAATTTTTGCTGAATGTAGAAAGACCCCATAAGTGGCTGTACAGTACTACTTTGCCATATGAAGTGGCTTGAGAGGGACTGAGTACTATTTTCCTCTTGTATCGCAGATTTTCCTAAACTAGTTTGCAGATTCCATATAAAGAGCCCCTAAGTGCTAGAAAAACAGAATCCCCCCTCACGTGACCACATTTTGGAAATTATAACCCTTTGGGAATTTATCTAGAGATGTAGTGAGAAATTTGACTCCATGGGTGTTTTCCAGAAACAGGCAGCAGTGGATGTTGCTGAGTGAAAATTGCAAACTGCTGTTGTAGTGACCAGCAAGTTATGCCCAGCTCATGCTTCTGGACACAATCACCCCGTAAATTAGGTGGGCTCTCATCATTACAGAAATGCCAAACATGTGGACGCTAAACGTGGTTTATGCACACTGGGGCTCAGAAGGGAGGGGGCATTTGGATTTGGGAGTGGAGAATTTGTTGAATTTCTTTTGGGGAGCGAGGAACCATTTAGCTTTTCCAGAGCCTTTGTGCTACCAGTAACGTGGAAGCCCCCTATATTTCCGTTAACAGATGAAAGATCTGAGTGAGGACTTGCTTTTTTTGTGGACTGAGTTGAAGCTTTTATTGGGAACATTTTACATAACGTTTTGGATCACAGTTTTCCGGTACTCTACACTGATGACTTACTTTGGGGTTTCCATCTAAATCTCTGAGTGACGTGATTCAGATGAAACCACTGAGGGAGCTATTCACTATAGTGAGGCAGCAGAGTTACTCTGCACTCCGTCTGTCCTCTGTTTAGCGGTGTCCTACTTTTCAGAAGTGCACAAAACTGTGGCTGACAGAAGTTTTATGCAATGATAAAAAGAGGACATCGCTGAATCACAGGTCAGACGGTGACCTGTGTTGTGCTGTAAACAGCTGTCAGGCTGCTATACTGTATGTGTTGCTTCTGCCAGACCCCTAGTTTTCTGTCTGCCAGCTTGCAGGATGAGAAGATGCTGAGTGTCAGAATAGTCCTGCACAGAGCCCACCACTACTGCGCTAGTGAGCATTTTGACTCTTTTAACCCCTTTCCAACATCGGGCGTAATAGTACACTGATGTCGGACTCCCTCCCTTTGATGTGGGCTCTGACACTGAGCCCACATCTTTTCCTTCACGTGTCAGCTGTTTTGAACAGCTGAAAGGTGACTCTATCAGCTGCGTGAGGAATCGCGATCCGCCCGCGGCTGTTAACTAGTTAAATGCCGCTGTCAAACTCTGACAACGGCATTTAACACGCGCTTCTGGCAAGTGCATCGGAAATCCTGCCCTTCAGCACTCGTGTCACATAACGGCGGGTCGCTGATGGGTTGGCATGACAACCATAGGTCTCCAGACCTTTTTGCTGGTCGGCGCTCATAGCAAGTCAGCAATTCTGATACACACTGGTGATCATTGCCTGTATGTAGCAGAGCTGATCGGGTTATGGTAGCTTCTAGTCTCTCATGGAGACTAATGAAGCATGACAAAAGTAAAAAATTGTTTTTAAAAATATTAAAAAATAAAAAAAATATGAAAGTTCAAATCACCCCCCTTTCGCCCCATTCAAAATAAAACAATAAAAAAAAAAATCAAACATACACATGTTTGGTATAGCTGCGTTAAGAATCGACCGATCTTTCAATATAAAAAAAGAATTAACCTGATCGCTAAACGACGTAACGAGAAAAAAGTAAAAACGCCAGAATTACCTTTTTTTGGTCGCCGCAACATTGCTTTAAAATGCCATAACGGGCAATCAAAAGATCGTATCTGCATCAAAATGGTATAATTAAAATTGTCAGCTCAGCCTGCAGAAAATAAGTCCTCACCCAACCCAAGATCACGAAAAATGGAGACGCTGTTGGTATCGGGAAACAGCGCAAATTTTTTATTTTTTATTAACAAATTTTGGAATTTTTTTCACCACTTAGATAAAAAAGAACCTAGACATGTTTAGTGTCTATGAACTCGTAATGACCTGGAGAATCATATTCGCAGGTCAGTTTTAGCATTTATTGAACATAGTAAAAAAGCAAAACAAAAAACCATTGTAGAATTGCACTTTTTTGCAATTTCACCTCACTTGGAATTTTTTTCCCAATTTTCAGTACATTATATGTGAACCAATAGTGTTGTTCAAAAGTACAATTCGGCCTGCAAAAAACAAGCCTACACATGGCCATTTTGACAGAAAAATAAAAAAATTATGGCTCTGGGAAGAAGGGGAGCAAAAAACGAAAACGCAATAATGATAATACCTCTGGGGGTTAAGGGGTTAAGGTTCGGTTTGGCGAACTTCCCGATGTTCTCCAAACAGTATCAGAGCCCCATTGAATTCAATTGGAGGCAAAACCAAATGCATAGACACCTTTGGGGGGGAGGGCAAAAGCTGCCAAAACAGCTCACATTGGGGTAGACACCAGGAAAAGTGGAATCAATTGACCCAAAGTCAATTGAGCCAGTAGGACAGGGCCTGGGAAAGGGCTTGGACCAGCATTTCTAGCTACTGTAGAACATTGGTCAGTAACAGGTGGGTGAGTGACAGGTGTAGGCCTGTTGCTCTGAGAGCCCTGCAAAATTCAGGCAACAGACATGAAGTAGACCCAACTAGGAGTCCAATCATTTATAAAAAGTTTGGGTTAGAAACCAGAAAAACTGGCATCAATTAACCTACAGTAGAAATTTTATAATGGCGCAGCAGTCAGCCATGGGCAATGCATGAGTCCGGATCTGAGTCAGCATTTACAGCTTTGAAATTCAGTTGAAATTAAGAGGTGGATGAGGGACCAGTGTATGGCTGCTGTGCTGGGAACCCTGATACTTCATGCAACAGCTCAAACTACTTTTCTGCTCAGCCATACTCAAGTGGCACAAATGTCAGTTTCGTAGACTGCTATTGTTAGAAACATTTAAGGATAGTTACACAGGTAGTTGACTGAAAGTAAGTGCAGACGTGCCGGTCTGGGAGCCCTACTTCTACAGGCAACAACACACTTGAAGGAGACCCAACTTGGAGTCCAAACATTTCCAAAAAGTTACGGTCAGGCAGCAGGAAAAATGGCATCAATTGACCCACAGTAGAAATTTTATAATGGTGCAGCAGTCAGGCATGGGCCATGCATGATACAGGGTCTGGGCCAGCATTTACAGATTTGAATTTAAGTTAAAATTAAGAGGTGGGTGAGGGATCATTGTAGGCATACTATGCTGGGAGCCCTAGGGATTCAATGGAATAGACTCCCTCGGTGTGAGTTCCCCTATATTCTTGATAATCAACCTTGCTAAAGCTGACATGTGAGGGTTGCAGCAACCAACCTTGCTAAAGCTGACAGCTGAGGGTTGCAACCCCCTGCTGTCACTTTTGCCTGGCTGGTTATCAAAAATACAGGGGAACTCACAACGGTTTTTCTTTAATTATTTATATCGCAGGCACTGGCTGATGAATACTTCCATCTGCTGCTGCCTGGTCTCACTGCTATTAGCGGTAGCAGGCGTCAGCTGATGAGAGTAGTAGTCCCATCAGCCTACGCCAGTGAACGGCGGTAAGCTTTTTACCTTTGATCACAACTGTGGGCTCACGCTGTCATTTGAGGGATTCCAAGACTTGTTGTGCAGCCCCTTGCCCACCTGCCCCCACAGTCACCAGTGCCACCCAGTGCCCAGTCAGCGAGATGTAACACCCCTGGCCTTGTTTGCTCGTCTGTGTGTCAGTGATTAAATGCACTCTAGCTGACATCGATTTTTTTCAAAGAACGGGTGATGTCTGCGACATGCTGGTGTAGCGCAAGCATAGCTTTCTTAGGCTGGTTTCACATTAGCGTTCGGCTGGGCTGTGGATGGCTGTGTACTTCCTCCCTTAAGCTCCACCTATGCTCCGCCTACTCTGCATGCGTATTGCGTACCTATCTTTAATATTGGGTACACAGGGACATGCGTTGTATGCGTATGCGTCCGCATGCGGTGTTTTGAGACGTGTCCGGCGACCAGCAAGCTAAGGCGACCCCTAGTGTTAGGGCCAGCAAAGGAGCCCCTGGTCCCAGGTGACACGACAGCTGTGTTTTGACATTAACTCTGACCGCCATAATTTTTCTGATCCGTCATGGATCCAATCTCAGCTCTGACAGGGCAATTGCAGCAGCTCAGTTTCGAGGTGGTGGATTTATGCACAGTGGTTACACAGCACCCTGTTGCATCTGGTGTGTGGATCTCGCCCTCCAGGCAAACCATTGTGGAGCCCAAGGTCGCATTACCAGAAAAGTTCTCTGGGGCATGACAGGTTTGTTGTTTTCTGTGAGGCCTGTAAACTTTATTTCTGGTTGCGTCCGGTATCCTCTGTTACAGAGGAGCAACGTGTGGGGATTGTTATCTTGCTCCTCCAGGGGGACCTACAAGCATGTGCGTGTTCTCTTCCATCTGACTCACAGTCACTCCAGATGGTAGAGGGATTTTTTCAGGTTCTGGCCTTGTGTATGATGACCCCGATCACGTCTCCTTGCCTGAGTCCTCTCTACGCCAACTTCAGCAAAGAGGCCACCTAGCGGAGGAATATTGCTTCGAGTTCCAGAGGTGGGCCACAGAAACGAGGTGGAATGACCCTGCACTCTGAAGTCAGTTCTGTGAGGGGCTCACAGTGAGGGTAAAAGATGCTTTAGCTCTCTATGAGACTCCTGACTCCCTTGAGGCAGCCATGTCTCTGGTGATCCAAGTTGATCTTCGTCTTTTCCAGAGACATAGGGAGTCACCTCTGGGGCTGGGAGGTCTGGGGTCGAGGGTGGTCAGTACCGAGCCAACTGAGGAACCCATGCAGGTGGCAGGAAAAAATTCTAAAGCGACTATATTGGCCGGACAAGGTGCGGGAGCACCGTCAGTAATGTGATTTAAATCATAGTGCCATATTTTTCTCATCTTGGGGACTATACAGCTCACTTTGCACACTACCCTGATCAGGGAAATAGCCCCATACAAACGACATCTATCTCCATGATTAAGGAATTATCAACGACGTATTGAATAAGACCTGGGAATAATTTTTTGCCATCACCACAAAAATACAGAGTATGCGATTAATTTTCATTGAATGTTGTTTGGTTTGTAGACTTATCGTTCCTTCTTGTTACGATTTGAGACCAGGAGAACAAGATAGGTGAACCCACTGAACCAAAACAGCGAACCTCCCCAGGACGAGTGGACCAGGTAGACCACCCCCTATACAGGGAGCGTTAGGAGCAGGCCCAGGGGAGACTACTGCACAGCAGCCGGTACCAAAGGCAGAGAGAAAGGAAAGGACTAGGCTGGGACGACGGGAAAAAAACAAGAAAGATGATGAGAAGCGGGTTACGGGAAACAGACAAAACAGGAGGAGAATGGGAGACAAACCAGTAGACAGGATGAGGACACTGGACCACGGATGAGCAGGAGACGAAGGAGGAAGGACTAAACTGAGGAACAGGTGCACCGAGGTAACGGAGACACAGGAGGACTGGAGCTGCAAGGAAGCACGTAAACAGACAAAGGTTAGGCACAGAAACGAAAAACCAGAAACGTAAGACAAGCCGAAAAGAGAACACAGAGTACGCAGAGAAGCGAGAGAGCCAGAGACACTTGCAAGAAAACAAATGACAAACAGGCACAGCCGAAAGGAAGAGGTGGCCTTAAATGGAGAGCGGCAGAGTACCTTCTGGGTCATGGTCCTCCAGGATCACAGAGAGCAGCGGAAGGAGCGTCAGGACAAAAGAACAGTGTGCGCGTGCGCAGAGAAACCTAATGCGCGCGCGCCAGACAGGATGCAGGAGCCGGGAGAGCGAGCAGAGGAGATGGCGCTGGAGGAAGAACAGGAGCGCGCCGGGATGCCGTGGAATGGTAAGTATGAGCGGACAGCAGGGGCCGCGGTGGTGATAACAGCGACTTGACACTTGTTTTGCTTTCTTCCTCTTCCTGCACACAATGGTGGATTCCTCTGTTATATGTGAGTGAATATTTTGTGTGCATGGAGTTTTCAGTTTCCCCTTGTCTTTGTTGTCCTGTATGTTGGGTTGGTGTACTGAGGTGCACAGTAGCGCCCCCCCTTCTCTGGGTGGGGGAAGGGGACAGACGAAGGGCGAACTTATGAGATAAGGCAAGGGCAGAGGCCCCAGCGTCTTCGCTATCTGAAGTATCCCAGGGAACAGGGCAAGCTAGGGTGCCCCTAGTGTTAGGACCAGGAAAGGAGCCCCTGGTCCCAGGTCACTCGACAGCTGTGTCGTGACACTAGTTATATGAGCGTTCCGCTTATAACATTTTTCAGTGCTTCCCACTGAATCTGGAGAGGAGTGGTATCCTTGTGGTGATGGAGCAGAAAATCAGAAAATGGTTGTTGTAACAGCTAATTGATGTGAGACATCACCTGCGATGAAGTCTCGGTCACGTGACCGCGACGTCATCGCAGGTCCTTCACACAAAGCATCCATGTGAACGGAAGCTCCCGCGTGCACCGCTGAGAGGTGGGAAGACTTCGGGGGCCATCAGAAGGTGAGTATATCCCTATTTTTTATTTTAATTCTTTTTTTTTTTTACCAATTATATGGTGCCCAGTCCGTGGAGGAAAGTCTCCTCTCTTCCACCCTGGGTACCAACCGCACATGATCTGCTTATTTCCCGCATGGTGGGCATATCTCCATGCGGGAAGTAAGCGGATCAATGCATTCCTAGGTGTGTGGAATCCCCGCGATTCCGCAAATTTAATGAACATGCTGCGTTTTTTTCTGGAAAGCGTTTCTGCTCAGGAAAACAACGCAGCATGTGCACAAAAAATACGGATTGCATTCTATTAAATAGGATACTTAATGTGAGCATTTTTTTTGCATTTTTATAGCGAAAAACCGCGAAAAAACAAGCGACTTGTGCACACAGCCTTAAGGTATGTGCACACGTTGCAGATTTGTCTGCAGAATTTTCTGCACAGAATCTGCATCTCTTGGCAGAAAACATAGGTAAAAATCTGTGCATTTTTTATGCAATTTTTTATGCGTTTTTTTGTGCGGATGTTCATGCGGATTTGTCTGTGTTTTTGTAACCTAAATAAAGATCTATTATTTAACACACAAAAAAAGAATTGTGATGTCATTTCTTTGTCCAACCTCTTATTTTACATACATTGAAGAATAATGTTTACACAGACAGATAGGTGATAGACAGGAGATAGATAATAGATGATAGATAGATAGATAATAGATATATAATAGATAGATGGATAATAGATAGTTGATAGATAGATAGATGATAGATAATAGATAGATAGATAATACCAAGGCCAATGTTTAGTAATGAACCTAATAAAATGGTACACAAATAGTTAAATAAAGACACACACACAAAATCTGCATGCAATATCTTTAATTTAAAAAAAAAGGGAAAAAAATGGTGTGGGCTCCCGCGCAATTTTGTGCTCCAGAGAGGGAAAGCCAGCAACTGGGGGCAGATGTTTCTAGCCTGGGAAGGGTTAATACCCATGGAGCTTCCCAGGCTATGAATCTCAGTCCGCAGCTGTATATTTAGCCTTTACTGGCTATTAAAATAGGGGACCCCCCAAAAAAATGATGTGGGGTCCCCCTATAATTAATAGCCAGGAAAGGCTATGCAGACAGCTACGGGCTGATATTGATAGCCGAGAGAGAGGCATGGATATTGGCCCCCCTGGATACAAATGCCAGTCCCTAGCCACCGCAGAAATGGTGCATCTGCAGGATGCACCAATTCCGGCACTTAGCCTCTCTCTTCCCACTGCCCTGCATTAGTGGCCAATGGGGTAGTAAGGGGTTAATGTCACCTTTGATTGTAAGGTGACATTAAGCCCGGTTAGTAATAGAGAGGCGTCAATAAGATACGTATCCATTACTAATCCTATAGTAGTGAATGAGTTAAATAAAGACACAGCCAGAAAAAAGTATTTTAATATTCATAATTTCACCATACTTACAACCACGCCTAATTCCCCGAAGCCATCGATCACCTGCAAAAAGTAAAAACTAATAAATCAACAGTATACTCACTGGTACGACGCAGTCCAATTAATAACGAGTGTCCCACGACAATCTCCCCTATAGAGCTGTCACATCTGGAGACGTGACAGCTCTATAGGCCTGCAGTGACACACTGACAGGAGACAAGGCTCCTGCAGTGTTATCACTGAGGGTTCAATGGCCTCTCACTTTACAACACTGCTGCATGAGAATTTTCCCACGCAGCGGTGCCGCAAGTGACAATATGAACTGTACTGTGCTCACAGCGGCGGAGGGATACAGTGCGGAAGGATACATTCTGTCATTGTATCCCGGAGCCCCTGGAGAGCGGTCACATCTGCCGATGTGACAGCTCTCCACCGGAGATCGTCGTGGGACACTCGTTATTACATGGATTACATCAGATCAAGGAGTCAAGGAGTATGCTGTTGGTTTATTATTTTTACATTTTTCACATGTGATCGAGTGCTTCGGGGACTAGGTGATTGTTGAGTATATACTGTATGTTGTATGTACTGTATGTCTATATGTATGTACTGTTTATGTGTGTATGTGTTTTTTGTTGTTTTTTTTACACTTGAACACCGTAGCCGGATGATGGGACTACTGCTGTCCCATCATCCAGCTACCGGTCCCATCGGACGATGCCTGCCTACACACAGACCTGCACATACACACACAGCCCCCTACACACACACATACAGCCCCACACAGCCCTGCACACCCATGCACACACACACACACTAATACCCGCACATACACAGCCCCGCACATCTTCTCCGCACAGACACACGCACAAAGCCCCGCACACCTCTGCAGACAAACACACAGAAACACCCACACACAGCCCCTCACATCTCCAGACACACAGTTTCCGCCCACACACTTCCCCCTCCCGATCTGCAGAGTTTCTCGCAGGCACATCCGCAGCAAATCTGCAGATCTCTTTAAACCTGCGTTTTTTCTGCGAATTGGCCTGGCACAATAGAAGTCAATGGGTGCGGAAACGCTGCAGATCCGCAAAAAGATTTGACATGCTGCAAAAAAAAAAGCTGCGATTCCACACGTTTTTTTCCGCAGCATGTGCACACCAAATGTCAATTTCACATTGACTAACATTGCTTGTGCACTACACTGCGGATTTGATGCAATTCCGCGTGTCCAAAAACACTGCGGATCCGCATCTAAATCCGCAACGTGTGAACATAGCCTTAGGGTTCCATGTGCTATCACATATGGCAACTAAGTAGACAACAGACGACCCGTTTAAAATTTTAGTTGAGATTTCTCTCTTTCTTCCCTGTTAATGAAATTACATGTTTTATGTGTCTGTTACTTTTGGTCTGTATAATACTTTTCTTGGTTATCTTTTCCTCTACTTTGAAATTTTTTTAGTTTATTGCAAGTAAATTGGGGACATCTTTTGCAATTGGACGCAAAGGTCTAGCAAACTGTAAATTTCATAAGCAAACAGCTGATGGGAACATGCCGTAATAGCTGCCATTAAAATCCATTAGCAATCTCAATGACTTGCTGGAATTTGATGCATCATTTATTCAGAACTTCTGTGAGATTTTAGAAGAAAGATAAAGATTAATAAAACATATAACACTTGTTTCTTAATGTTACTATATTTAATTCTTCTTTTCACAAAGTACAGAGAAAGAGAAATAGTGCTGATGGCTTAAAGGGTGTTCTCATTTAAAAAATGTGGACCCCGAACACTCTTAAATAGCTAAAATAAAAAGTGCAGATACTGACCCTCTCCACGACAAGTGTCGGTACCCTGTCGTTGCTCGGTTCTCATTATTTTGACTGCAGCAGTGACGTCACATTGAGTGCACACTAAAATAATCTAATTAATAGCATTAATCACATAAGGCATATAGTAGTACAGAAGTGGAGGATAATACCCACAGGGATACAAAGGTGAGTTTATAGGTGTATACCTAGCAGCATAAAATATGCCATAGATATTATATCCAATCCCATATCAATTTAGATCAATGTACAAATTATGCCATATTATCACAGATATAAACAATCCCGAACCAGTTTCTTTCCAATGTATACTAGTATTAGATTATTTTAGTTTATCACACTGGGTCTATTTATTGAGTAATTGAAATAAACCTATAGCAGAAAAAGTCTACAAAGGCATTATTAATAACCCTTTCATGCCATTGTCAATTGTTTTTCAGGCACTTGATGACATTTACCGTTAACCGCTCCAACTAGGTCAAAGGCATCTGGGATAGGCATATTGCCCTTCATGTTAACGTACTTGATTACTTTATCATTAGCCGCTCCCACCAGCTCAAGGGCACTGGGAATAGGCATATTGCCCTTTGTGTTAATGCACTTGATTTTACCCTTAGCTGCTCCCACCAGCTCAAAGGCACGGGGAATAGGCATATTGCCCTTTGTGATAATGCACTTGATTTTACTCTTAGCTGCTCCCTCCAACTCAAGGGCACCGTGAATAGGCATATTGCCCCTAGTGTTAATGCACATGATTTTACCCTTAGTCGCTCCCACCAGCTCAAGGGCACCAGGAATAGGCATATTGCCCTTGGGGTTAATGCACTTAATTACTTTACCCTTAGTCACTCCCACTGACTCAAGGGCACCCATATTAGGTACATTGCTTTTCAGTTTAATGCACTAGGTTACTGCATTGTCCAGACAACAACCTAAAAGAAACAGGAGTTGGTCAATATAAACAGTCAACATCCATGCCTCAGCATTCTTGAGTCACATGGAAAAAGAGGGTCCTTGAAGCTACAGATTGTATTGAAAAGCATGCCTACCTTTTTTTCTTCTCCCCTCCTGCCGCTGTTCCTAGTGCAGAGGAACCAATTTATTCTGTAGGCATGCAAAATATGATTGCCATGACCCCAGGGACTTTACCCTAGCAGGATCTTATAAGATATAAATGCTTCTGGAGACCAGAGGGCCCTAACGTGATGGTCACCCCTCCACACCAGGGAGCAATACCCGAGATGGCTACCCCTCTGCACCAGGGGGCCATACCTAAGACGGTTGCGCCTCCACTCCTGGGGCCATACCTGAGATGGTTACCACTCCAAACCAGGGGGCCATACCCGAGATGGTTACCCCTCCATACCAGAGGGCCATACTGTGATGGACACCCCTCCAAACCAGGGGTCCATACCTGAGATGGTTACCCCTACTGACCAAATTATAAGTAACTTCAAGGAGTCACTAAAAAGGAAAAACAGATAACTTTTTTTTATATATGTATTATATAGATACATATAATGATGAGTAACAGTGTATCCACATGACAGCTTTTTGTGAATTTTAATTGAAAAAGTAGGTTTATTTTACTAAACACTAATTTGAGAACTCTTTACCCCCACAACCATTTTTTTTTAAATTCAGTTCCTGAAATGTATAAGATGTGGGATAAGTGAGGATGAAACACCATGTATGTACATATGTTAGAGTTTACAACCAAGGTATACAACAGGTTAATACTGGAAAATATCCAATCATAAGGTCAGATATAGTCAGTGATGGGCAATGTTGTGTTATATGCTGTAACAATAAATGAGAAGAAGCCACCTGCTCCTCTACAGCAGTTACAGACAGGCTCTCTAATCACCAGCTGCACATAAATAGTAAGAAATATAATATGTAGGGCTAGTATAAGCTGCCTGCAGCCATGGGTGTATGTGCAGAAAACTGCAAGGTCTGTACCCCAGTCAGTCACGCTACCTACAATAGAAGAGAGACAGGGCTGAAAAACGGGCCCGTGATGTGTCCTCCAGAGCAAGGTGCCACATCACACTATGAGTGCCCACACACCGACTGCCATGTGCTGAGTTATTGGTGCCCACCCACTGCCCCGCCATGTGCTGAGTTATTAGTGCCTATTCACCGCCTGGCCATGTGCTGCATTATTAGTGCCCACTCACCGCTCCGCGATGTGCTGAGTTACTAGTGCCCACTCAATGCGCCACCATGTGCTGAGTTATTAGTGCCCATTCACCACCCTGCCATGTGCTGAGTTACTCCCCAAATATTTATTTTATATATGATAAAACATATATGATAAGGCTCCAGGTAATCCACTCAGGTCTGTGCTATCCACCATCTTAGGTAGTATAAAACAAGCACTTGGTGGGTATACACTGATCCTGCAAACATATGAGGGAGACAATGTACAGAAACAGAATGGATATATCAGGCAGGACAGCATGTAACATGAGAGAACTGAAGGCTATATGTACAGCGAGGAAAATAACCTGTATACACAGGATCTGTATACATAGCATGACCCGTTTATAGCAGAGTGAGGAGTGATAACCTGTATCACAGGTCTGTTTACATGACCAAGATACCACATATAGGGTAAGCTCACACGGCATTTTTGTTGCTTTTTTTCTGCAGCAAAACCTGATCTTGGCAGGAAAGAAGCTGCATCAAAAACGCAGGTTTAGGTGCGTTTTTGGTGTGTTTTTGTTGCTTTTTGGTGCGTTTTTTTCCTCTTTGTCCATGAATTTTCAGCAGCAAAAACGCAGCAAATAATGATACCTGCATTTTTGCTGCATTTTTTTCAACACCCATTCAAGCCAATGGGTGAAAAAACGCAGCAAAAACGTTGAAAGAAGTGACATGCTTTATGTCCAAAAAACGCAGCAAAGCACAAAATACTGATCACACAAAAAACCAATGTGTGTGCATGAGATTTCTGAAATCTCATAGGCTTAGCTGAAAATTAGCTTAAAAAAATGCAGCAAAAACGCCCTGTGTGAACTTACCCATATAGTGAGAGTTACCTGGATACAGAGGATCTACACAGCATCAACGGTATATAGCAGAGATGAGGTCACTTACAGGTCACCAGACTCCATAACTGGGAAGGGGGAGGAATAATCAGCACACTGCAAGGTCAGTATGCACTGCACTGACATGAAGTGCAGCCTCTCATCATCATACATATACCATCCTCCGAATACTCCCCTCTCACCAGTGTCTAGTACATGTGACTGCCCAGCTCCACCATAGTAATGGCAGACACTGTATGTGTCATGGCAGATATCTGCTCACAGCCCTTGTTCCCCATATTATACAGTCAGCAGCACCCAAAACTCATGAAGACTCTGTATAATACAGCAGTAATGTGTGATATATCAGCCATGTCTGCAGGGAGGTCACAGGAGCTGCCTCTGCAGTGTGTGAGGTTAAATGTAGCAGACACATGAGGTAACATGGCAGCTACATGAATTTCTGAGGTAATATTGATCCCATATATGATGTAGGAGCTGATACTACACTAGTACACGATATCTGAGGTGAATGTGCACCTATCATCTGTAATGTGAGGTGATAACCCCAGTATTATACTCCGTGACTCTGCAGACATGTTTCCTCCAGTTCATCCGGTGAGAGAAAGAGGGAGAGAGACAGAGTTACCTCTTCTATATAATCCCCACCCTCCTCACAGTAACACACCAGGCACAGACATACTGTGCTCCTTCCTCTTAAAGCAACATCACTCTTGCTTAAAATCTACACCGCTATACAAACAAAGCTGCAGGAGTTAAAGGCTCACCCCTCCCAAAATCATGTCCTCCTCTGTTTAGTGCTCCAGTGGTTTCTTGACTGTTATTGACCCTAATGGGTGATTTTTGTGACAACCTCAGTTTTTAGTTTATTTGCTTAAATTCACTTGTTCCTAACAAACAGGCAGAGTGTACTTAATGGGAACCTGTCAGCAGGATTGTGCTGAGTAACCTACAGACACTGTCAGGTTGGCGCCATTATACTGATTAAAATGAGACCTTGGTTGAAGAAATCTGTCTTGTGATTGTTGTATAATCTTTATTTTCAGTTTTGAGTTAATGATATGCCCGTGCTTCAGGCGGCCTGTGGGGGAATCTTCATATGGTGCTCTGATTAGGTGTTCATGTTTATGGCTTCTGACAGGTCACTGATCCCTCAGCGACCTGCCCCCTACTGAATATTATTTATGTTGAAAAAAAAATCACCTGCAGCAGGCAGGCAGAGTCTGAGCTTGAGAATGACCGCATGTAATATGTGCATATAATTATTTTATTTCATGCTATAAATAAATCCATTAGAAAAAAAGTATCTCAAAATGGCACTGGCCGTGCCTGCGCAGTAGCAACTATTAACAATCCGATAGCTCCTACTGCACAGACGCCGGCTGCGCAATCTTGCTAGAGAAAAAAAATTGCCTCCTCCAAGATGGCGCCGTAGCAGCTATCGGCGATCAAAATTGGAGTGAAGAAGACCCTGGTGGACCTTTCTAGGCTTGCACAAGAGCGATCTTCCTGCAGGTCATAAATCCTTTAAGCTGCCATGGCTCAAGATCAAGCCCAAGGCCATTGAATAAAACAAAAAGCCTTACTGCTCATGTAAAGTTCTTTTCTTTCTTAAGGAATCATATAGCAGTGATTGCACATGTACAGAGACGCTGGTGAAAGCAGAGCATTTAGATACAGAGAAGTGTATGGTTTTACTGCACATGCATGACAACAAGATCTGACTGATACAGGAGGGCGTTCCCAAGACTAGCCAAATTTCTAAAAAGACACATTGAGAAGTCTTAAGGCTGTAACTTTCAAAAAGTGCAATCCCCCGCTGTTTGAACTACACTTCTCGCTGGGAGTCCGACATTGGTTCCACTTTGACCGATTAAGAATGGTCTTAAATTTGCTCCTCTACTGGAGGAATATTAAGTACCCTCATGCTAGAAATGAATTATAAGGTGTTGACCAGGTGGTACCTGACCCCAGCCAGAGTAGCTAAAGCAGTCTCTAACCTCCAAATTTCTTTAGAGGATGTAATTCCACAGGTGATATGTTCCATATCTGGTGGCTATGCCCGATTGTACGCAGATTTTGGATTAGAATATACCACCTGATCTTCTCTATAACAAATATCAACCATATCAACCATAAAAAAACCCTTAGGAGGCTCTACTTAATAAGCGTATCCCCAACACCCCTAAACCCGCTCAAGCCCTCATCACATTTATATTCCTGGCAGCCAAACAAACCATAGCTTCGGCTTGGAAAAAAACAAATCTAGAATTATCTGCGGTTAAAACACGCCTTTCTTGGTACATGATAAACGAAAAATTATCTGCCATAATTACAGACAAAGTTGGCAAATTTGAGAAAATATGGCTGTTAGGGTTGGCGGAACGCACCGAATATATTTATTAGATGGGATAGGTGCGTTCGCAACACGGGATCCACCGTGCAGGAAAGAACCTGCTGCTAAGTAAGGCGGCGAAGCAAATTAGAATAAACGAACTCTGTTACTTCACAGAGCCCGTAGTAAAGAGAACGTTGTGCCCTGTTTAGCTCACGGGACACAGCTACTGTGTAGAGCTGACAGTGGTCATGCAGTCCAACCAACACGCAGCTCCTCTCCGGTGGAGCCGGAATTCTATCGGCTATTAGCCAGCCCTGAATTCACACACAAACTCCTCGCCGGAGGTGCCAGCATTCTAGGGGCTTATTTCAGCCGGGTCCCTGACTGCATACACAAAACTCCTCGCCGGTGCCAGCATTCTAGGGGCTTATTTCAGCCAGGTCCCTGACCACACACACGACCACACTGGCGCTGAGCTCATACATATTTGACACTAGCATATGGCTGTGCGGTCATGAGAACCTTATATAGCTGCAGCACCCACAGGACCTTCCAAGAAGGACCAATGGAAGGCTGCCACAGAACTTGATCAGGTACAGGACCTTCCTGGAGGACCAATGGAAGTTGTTGCAGTACCTGAGCATGTGACCCTTGATCTCCACTGAGAGATCTTACCCTGGGCATGCTCAGTGTGTGCAAAGCAGGACTTAGTCCCAGAAAAGCCTGCTCGCCGCAGATCAGTGCAGGGTACAATAGCAGAGCCTGGAGAGACAGCAGTAACCCTTTGCACAGTATCAGACTCAGTGAGATGCTGGGACCGACATCTCTGCTGAGCAGGCTCCACTGCGGACAATGCAGAATGGGAGACCGCAGCAGACACGGCTCGAGATTCCCCCTGTGCACCAGCGGGAACTCGACACCTAACAATGGCTTCCCTGGGCGGAGTATGCCAACCGCACCCCCTTTGCCACACCAGTATTTCATTTGACCAACCCTGACCCTCCTGACTCTGAATCACTTAACCGGAATCGGACACACTATACCCCTCTTCTCGGGTTTCCCCTCTGCTCCTTACTATGTTGTTTATTAATTGTTTATATGTCCCCTTATACATATTGTAAAAATATGTTTGTATTGAGGGTTTTTTCTTCACCTTATATGCGAATTTCAATAAAAAATTTATTGTTTAAAAAAAAAAAGTGAAATCCCCAAAATAGAACTTTATTACTGACATGTTTATTTTTTCCTCCTGCAGATTTAAAAATGTTCTATTGGAAAAAAAAATTAAAAAACAAAACTCCATAACTTTAAGTGTTTACAATATATTTTCAAAGCTGTGATAGGGTTGCTCTCCTTTTTCACTGTAAGGAAAAATAAATTCTTTGAAAATCATGGATGTTGGTTTTGGGTGTGTAAAAAAAATGAAGCGTAAACCATATTTCTGCAAACATTTAATTTTAATGACCAAACAGTTCTTACAGCTATGGCCATGAAATATATTAACTTATTTTTAAGTTATACTTTCTAAAATGTATTGAGATATTTTCTTACAAAACAAAAGCATTTCAGAGTTCAGAATCATCCATTTACTTTTAATTATCATAACAAATTAATTAACTCAGTGATTATCTTTACTGATCTTCAAATGTTGTAAATCAAATAAAAAAAAATACTGAAGTTTCGGGAGTGATATTTTACACAAAGAAGAATAAATAGAGAATATTTATATAAGGTACTTGATTTCCTTACCGTATTTCTGGCAGTTCATAAACGATCCTGACTGTTTAACAAATGAGTCGCTGAAGGCATCATGCATAACCATGAGAAGCTATGAGAATATTTCTCTAAGACTGCCTTTGTTTGTAGAGCTCTGCAATGTCTTAATTAATCTTAATTTTACTTGCAAAATATTGTGTGGTTCATAAAAACTTACATTGAAGAAAAACTTTTGGAAATCCCGGCACGTTTATTTGCATTTTTTATTCCTACAACTCTTCTCTCCAGTCTACTGCTTTTATTAAAAAGTTGTTGCCTTTAGTATCCATTTAGAACGTAAGACTAAACGTGTCCTTACTTCCCTGCCATGAAAGAAGGAAACCAGGACACCTGAGGACCACAGACTTACTCACCATAGATGCATATGAGTTTTTTTTCCATCTAAGTTCTCTGGCTGACCATTGCCCATGTCTGGTCCAAAAACAAAGCAGGAGAACTAATAGAATACACAACTGAAACAACTTCAGCTACTGTACACATATTTAAATAAGGGAAGAGTAGTAGGGACCTGGAAAAGGGACTTACTCCAGTAGTATAATAATAGGGCCGTAAGTTTGTTCTAGACCAGTGTTCCCCAAGTCCGGTCCTCAAGAGCCACTAACAAGTCATGTTTTCAGGATTTCCTTAGTAATGCACAGGTCATTGAATGCTTGCCTGTCCAGGTGATGCAATTATCACCTGTGCAATACTAAGGAAATCCTGAAAACAAGACCTGTTGGTGGCTCTTGAGGACCGGACTTGGGGAACACTGTTCTAGACTAATGAGTCCTAACAAGTTTCCTTTCTCTAACAGGCCTTAAAAACTTAATATTTATTATTTACAATTACAGCGCATAATGTGATTAGGTGTAATGATATGAAGGATACTAAATGATGTCATGTTTATCTACAGTAGTACAGACCACTTGAATTTAAAAGCTATTAGTTTAGCAGTAAACCCTATTTTCCCTAATTAGAAGAATGGGACATAGCATTCTGAAAAAAATGATAATTTACTATGTGGGTTCTATACAAGGTCATTAAACTATATTAAATAGAACAGGGTCCTTTAGTGACCTTTGACAAATCCAATATTAAAATTCTTCAGCATATTCCCCCTCTCCCAATACAACCCAGCGCAAGTGTTGTGAAGAAAATTCTCAATGATAGAAATATATGTAAGCAGTTGTATAAGAGTTTGAACATTGTAAAAAGCGCTGTGATACCTTCCCAAACTTGTATACACCAGTGGCCTTATTCTCCGGCTTGCCTAAGGGTTAAACAACCATTGATGGGCGATCATTTAATAGTCCGTTTATAGAGACCACATTTCAGATGCATGAAGAATAGATCGTTCTGTGCACTAGTCAGCCACTGTTTTCCTCAGGATAGGACCTGTTTAGACCAAACAGTGTGTTGGCGAATATAATGATCTTTTAAGCAAGCCGAAAAATCCTTTCAGCCAATGAGTGAGTATTTTGCTCATTCATCGGATGATCGACAGCCTGTTTACACTGCTTGATTATCGGTAGAAAGCATTCCCAAGAACACTTGATCATAATAATCGTACAATGGAAATGTACCTCAAGAAGATGATTTTTTGGTGGATTCTTATTTAAAAACTCATATGGCCCATTCATCCAGATTCCCCAATGTTCTAGCATCTGATACAATCAATTCTAGAATGCTTGCACAAAGCTTTGGACAATTATAGTTTTATTTATTTTTTTTAGAAAAGTATTCTAAAACTTTATGACACCAAAGGGTCCTTTCTCAGCATCACCCAGATTCCATGGGCCTACCCTAGACGAGGATGCTATTACCAGAGTCCTCTCCCTTGTCTGCTGCAAATGTATGTGATTAAGTAGCTAGCTAATGGCATTTGTCATGTAAATCAAGCTTCTAGTTTGTTTATGCTAGACCAACTTTATCCATACTCCAAACAAATTATCTCTTATAATTACCAGCCTGAAGATAAATCTCTAAATGTTTTTCTGATGATAGTGCTGTGGTTGGCAGGTGTTTAAAGTGCCTCCTAGGGACAGAGATTGAAGATGGGCTTTTTCACAGAAATCCTCAAGGCAAAGATGTTTAGTGATCTTCTCTAACATGTGTAGAATATCCTTGTGTGGTGCCCTCTTAATGAATACTAACAGGCAAAGGTCGTATATCTTTATGAAGAGAAATGCATCTCGGTGGCATGATAAATGCTTCTCCAAGCACTCAATGGACACTCTGGAGGCATGTAAAACAAGTCATGTTTGAACAGTGCCACACGCTGCTTCCGCTGCTGAGTTTTCCTTGTGTATTTTACCTATCTGATGGTAATTCATTTACACACTTTACATGACAAATGGACATACTCTGAAATGTGACCTTTGTGTTCATGAAAACTAATATCATTATTTATAGAAAACATTTACCAAAATAGAAGCAGGAAGCCATAAAAAATGTCTAAATATTCACTTTTGCCATTTTTAATAAACCTGATAGATAAATATGTAATAATATTAATTTATTAGGTTGTACACAAGTTCTAGGGCTGTTATCATTTTTGTAATGTAATTTGACAGTTTACTACCGTGGCCGTACTGCAAACAAAAATTACAGCAGCTCATGTTGCTGCTGCCTCTTGACTGCTCTTTACACGTTCACCTAAAATTGCTGGGAGACGACTGTTTCTCCTGCTAAACCGAGCTGCTGTTGTGATCGGCCGTGTGGTTTTTCAGGTGAAACAGCTATGTCACTACAAAATGAAGTAATTGGGTAAAGTAGCAGTTAAAAGTCAGTAGCTGCTCAGGGCTGTTGTGGTTTTAGGCTGAGCAGTGTGAATACAGCCTTATGAAAATACCAATTGCTCATTTTCTCAAAGGGGTATTCCCATCTCCAAGATCTCATCCCAATATGTAGTAAGTGAAATAATAATAATAATAATAATAATAATAATAGCAAATACCTCCATTTAGAAATGCAGTATAGTTCTGATTCACAATATTGCTTACCCCATGTGCATGGCATCTATGGTTACAACTACTCATATAGTAACAATTAGTTAGCTGTTAGTAGTCATAACTATAGATACCCAAGTTACTGCATTGCCTTACACATGGGGTAAGTGACAGAGCAAGTCAGAAGAACTGTACTCCATTTCTAATTATAGGTATCTGCTTATACTATTATTATTATTATTACACTAACTACTGTACATTTTGGGATAGGACCTTAAAGATGGGAATACCCCTTTAAGTGTTAATTCTGCTAAGATGATTTAGACTGTAAATGCACAAAAATCCTTATGTCCATAAAGTTGCATACAAGTACATTTTCAAACTGGAATTAAGCCGCCTGAGAATTGAAAATAAATGAAGGGGTTACATATCAAGGAATCAAAAGGACTTCCCAATTTTGGTTTATGTTCCTATCACCCCACTCCAAGATCTAAAGGTGCCCACACGCCTTAAGGTACCGTCACACTAGGCGATATCGCCAGCAATCCGTGACGTTGCAGCGACCTGGATGGCGATATCGCTGTATTTGACACGCAGCAGCGATCTGGATCCCGCTGTGAAATTGCTGGTCGCTGCTAGAAGGTCTGCACATTATTTGGTCGCTAGGTCGCCGTGTATCGCCGTGTTTGACAGCAAAAGCGACGATACCAGCGATATTTTACACTGGTAACCAGGGTAAACATCGGGTTACTAAGCGCAGGGCCGCGCTTAGTAACCCGATGTTTACCCTGGTTACCAGCGTAAAAGTTAAAAAAACAAACAGTACATACTCACCTGCGCGTCCCCCAGCCTCTGCTTCCTGACACTAAAGCGCCGGCCCTAAACTGAAAGTGAAAGCAACAGCGGTGACGTCACCGCTCTGCTGTTAGGGCCGGAGCTCAGTCAGCGTCAGGATGCAGAGGCTGGGGGACGCGCAGGTGAGCATGTACTGTTTGTTTTTTTAACTTTTACGCTGGTAACCAGGGTAAACATCGGGTTACTAAGCGCGGCCCTGCGCTTAGCAACCCGATGTTTACCCTGGTTACCCGGGGACCTCGGCATCGCTGGTCGCTGGAGAGCGGTCTGTGTGACAGCTCTCCAGCGACCACACAGCGACGCTGCAGCGATCGGCATTGCTGTCGCTATCGCTGCAGCGTCGCTTAATGTGACGGTACCCTTAGATAGGCATCAGCCAAACACTTTGGCTGATGATTATCCATAACTTCTTCCCCATACATATGAACACTTGGCTTAGCTAAATGTTCATGTTTGTTCAGTGCTTAGAAAGCTGGTGCTTGACACCTCCAGTGGCGGCTTATCTCCTGAAAGAACAAAAGGATCATAATTTTGATTTGAAAGTATCTGATCCTTGTATCTCTCAACATCATTTGTCACGGAAGAGTCAGATGTTGTCAGATGGTAAATAAATTAGATTATCAGCTGGCCCTGCTGAAATTGGTGGGTGTGGCCAACTTTATTCTAATGTTAATGGGGTCTCATAGTAGGACAGCCCTTAGTTACTTTACAATGTCCATGGGGTAAGGAGGTAAATCAAAACGTCCTTCTAACTTATCCAACATGATTGTGACGTATGGGAAGTAAGCAACAAAATTTAGGAAAAATGTGATTATTATTTTTCCCATTTACTAAAAAAAAAAATTAGAAAAAAGGACCATTTTACAATTGTCATTTAGGTAAGAACTGTAAAAGACTTCATCCATGCCTATATCTCTTTGCAGATATAACTAAGAGTTGACTAAGTAGAATATTCAATGACTTGGCATAAAGGAAAAGTTCAAGGACTACGTTCAAAGGTTTTTTTTTAGTATTTTAAGCCAAATGCATTTTAAGGTTTAAAGTAAAACCGTGGAAAGCCAAAAAATGATTGAAATGAATAGTTTTCTGATAAGTGATGTGAGAATTCGTAGTGAGTTTTTTTTCGCGATTGGTATCGGCAAGGTTAAAAGAGTGACATGTGGGGGGACATAGAAAGTGTTAATCTCCTTGAGATTGTTTTATCTCTGCTGTTTTTGGAGAAGTTACCAGTTCATTTGCTGTCGTGGTACTGCTGAGACAAGAGACAGTTCAATAAATCAAGGCGAGCTTGATGGATTCTACGACTCATTGAAATGAATGCTTGGAAGAGGCGAGAAATCTCTCAGTATTCCCACTTTGACAAAAGGGTATGCAAAGAGCCTGAATGGATGAATGGTTGATTAATTTTGCCAGAAATGTTCTCGACAGCAGGAAATGTGTTTCTGCATTACAGTGTTTGCATGGGAGTTATTCTGTAAGATATGAATGATGGCTTCTAAATGTACACCTGGGGGTAAGCTGCTGAAATCCACAGCTCTTGGTCCGATTAGCCAGCATCCTCCATGTAATGTTCAGTACATTTAATAAGGTGCGCTAAAGCCTTCAGGTCGTTTCCTAATATTTATACTTGTCATCCCTGGTTAGTTTGTTGGTGCTAAACTCAAGCTTAATTTGTACATGGATGAAAGCTGCCATGACAGCAGTTTTCAATCATGCAGATAATATAATATAACATATACTATTTAATGAGTTGTCCTACAATTTTACATTCTGAAATAATTGTAACTAACGTCCGGCGTCTCCTTTTTTTTATGTAATTGAAGTACCAAAAATCCTCAGGCTGCAGTTTGATGTCTTATTTTTTTATGCCAAAGTATTATCTCCAAGGATGTGTGTCACATTTTCAATCTCTTCTTGATTTAAAATTTTCTAAAGAGCATTTACAGCCGTAAAAAATATATATATATTTTTTCATCTCCAATTGGTATCATTAGCACTCCGAGATTAATCTTTATTTTATAAAGGTAATAAACTTTTACTGGTCTAAGAGCTGAGTTTTGGAATCTAAAATTGCTTTTATAACCAACAAAATCCATATCTTTGCTAAAACGCAGCAGAACAGGTTATAATTCTACTGAGATCAAATTAATGCCCAGCTCAAGGTGCCGGGAATGATTTTCTAGTTGCAGTAGGGGCTGCCGTCTGGAAATTGTGTAGGTCTTGATTGACCATTTCTAATATAATAAATATATGAACCATGATGAAACCAAACATTAGTAAACTATGAAACACAATTTAAAATTGTTCTATATTTGTATATGCTCACATTTTAACTTAAAAGCATATTACAATTTTATTGTCCAAAATAATCTGGAAAACAATAAAACTGCGAAAAAGCTATAAACATTTAAAAAAAATGGCAAGAGATTATTGAACTGTTTATTAGCAAAAATGTTCTCAGGATGTTCAAGTAAGTTCCTCCCATATCATACAACTTATTGATGCTGCCAAAGTGACCGGCAGCATGACTCAGATACTGGCATTGTCATTTCAGCTGTGGATGTTTTACTTTGAGAAACTGCGGCGTTCCAGAGAAGGATACAATTGAAAAGATGGCAGGGACCATGTAGCTTGGATGATAAGTCCAAGAGGCAGGTTCCATGGTGGCTTCTACCCGCTTACTCTCCTTGAATGCCAGGTCTCTACCAATGCCCACATGTACGGAGAAAGAAAAAAGGACAGCATTCCTAGTCCTCTTATTAAAAAATTGAGTGAATGCAACCCGGCAAACCACAGTCAGAAATATCCACCATATAAAATCACAGAAAGAGGAAAACCATGAAGTAGCACTCCAAATGATGGATCCAAACAGTGTATTCAGATCCAAGATGCAATGTTACCGCTTGATCAAGGCTATGTAGCCGAAACATTGCATCTTTGATCTGAAAACGCTTTTTGGACACATCAATTGTAGTGCTGCTTCAATTCTATACACACATGTATAGAGAGACCGGTCACTCTAAGGGAGTGGGGTGTGGAGAAGCCACTGGGAACCTGTCCTTTGGTCTGTTCACCTTTGCTGCATGGCCCCCGGTCAGCTTTCAAAATTTATAACCAGTACAACCAATTCTCCGTAATAAAAAGTTACATTGAGTAAGAAATCGAAAATGTATGTGCACTGGCACTATAAAGATTTGTTCTCAAGTGCACTGATCCCAAATAAATAGCCTCTGACCACCCCTTCTTTTAGCCAGTGTGGATAGCCTTTACATGGAGTGACTCTCTCCCTGCAGGCTGGCTTGCAATAGGGCAAGGGTTAATAAGGCGTAGGGGACTGAGCGGCACTGGAGATTGGTTGGACAGACAGCTTCTCCTCCCCACTGCACTGTATTGACTGGTCACTAACTATATGCGCATGTATTTGATCCACTTGGATAAAACATGTCAGGTGGGCTACACTGCTGAATGAACTGATTTTTCACAATAGAAATTATAAGGTTTTTTATGCACGACGCGTTTCAGCCCTATAGCTATTTTTTTTTCACCTGAGAAAGATGCTGGTACGGCATTGAAACGCATTGTGAAGAAAAAAACCCATAAAATTTCCATTGTTGAAGAATCGGTACATTCAGCAGCATAGCCCTCCCGACATGTTTTATTCAATTGGACAAATATCTCATGGAGGTCCTCATCCACTGGCCACGTGGCAGCTTAAGCGGTTGTTATATGCCTTAATAGGACTTGTGCCTGTCACAACTTCCCCAGGTGAGCGTGAACAGACACTTGCCTACTCTCCCTCCATAGGGTATCATCCTATTGTGCACTCCTATTGTCAATCCAGGGCAGTAGGCTGGAAAAAGCCACCTGTCCGACTAGTCTCCAGCACCGCTTGGTCCCCCGGCGGCTTTCAAAGTAGGTTTTCCTCTGAAACGTTGCAGTGTTTCAGAGTCAATTACTTCTAGCTGAGATCATACAACCAGTACCTGTAGATCGGGGAGCATGTATCAGCTATCAGCTTCCCTTTAAGTATTGAGACCTTGGCTGGCACATTTCATTTATCAATTCGTTTGCCTTCAGTTTGCATCTAAGAGAAATAAATGAGATAAATAAAAGAATCTGATCCTTTATGTTCTCACAAATTTAT
This sequence comes from Ranitomeya variabilis, assembly GCF_051348905.1. Taxonomy (NCBI): domain Eukaryota; kingdom Metazoa; phylum Chordata; class Amphibia; order Anura; family Dendrobatidae; genus Ranitomeya; species Ranitomeya variabilis. The sequence continues at coordinate 376,180,078 of NC_135232.1, forward strand.
GTACTTTTAAACAAAATGCTAGTGTGAACCTAAAGAAACTCCGGCATTTAAGAAATGTTGTTAAACATGGATGTTCTAACAAACTTTTTCTTTATTTTATTTTTTTAAATGGTCTTATCTTCAAGTGGGGTCTTTTGGTAATTATCTCGGATTTGCAACAAATGGCGCACAGACTGTTGGCTCTGCATGTGTGCAGCACAATTGGTGTTTACCCTATTATGCTGCAATTTAAGCATATACTACAAAGTTTATCAACAGGAGAGAAGTAAATCATTTAGCAAAATATATATCATAAATGCCATAGAAGACAAGATTAATAAACTTCACTTCCCTGTAATAATATTTTAACTTCTGGAACGTCAGTGAATTTCCCTCTCCATTAATACTTTATATTGCCGGGTATTTTTAGCAAATGACTTGTCAGCAGAAAGGCTTCATTAGACCCATCAGGATATCGGCCCATGAATAACGATTCCCAAACTGTACTGACAGTTTCCTTGAGCCAAAATGATAAAGCACCTCTGACAAAAGCCATATTGTGCTCTCCATGAGAGGAGAAGGGAGAACAAGAAAGACAGTTTGTTCTTAATTTGGTCAGGTTAATATTGACACAGTTAGTTCCAGAGTCTCCAGACTTGTTTTTATTAGGCTCTTATTTTTTATTTTTTTTTAAATCTCTGGGGTAGATGGCAGATATCAAATTATTCATTATCTAAAGTTTCCGATATGCAGATGCTGAAGGAATAAAGTATTTGTTCAACTAACACGGAAGTTGGTGCTGATAGCTATCCCCTAAATGGTTAATTGGCCCAGTGGCTAACCTAATCTCAATGGCCAGCTTTAGGCCTATTTCACACATAATTTTTTTGCCGTCAGTCACAATCTGTTGGCTCGACTGATCCGTCGCAGACTGTGAAAAACTGATGCGACTGATTAGTTTTTTCGACGGATCCGACTAGCGGGTCTGGCTAATTGGAGCCTAAATAAATCGGAGCATGCTTAGTTAAAAAAAATGGAATCCGGATTTGAAGGACCCGGCGCCCATAGGCTTCCATTCGAGCAAAGGATGGATGGCGATGGATCCGTCACTGTCCAATTTTTTGACGTACACAAAAAACGTTACTTTGCCGGCTGCCAGACAATTTTCGATGGATCCGGCGAACGACGGAGGAAACATAGGGCCATCCATCGCAATCCGTCACTAATACAAGTCAATGAGAAAAAAACGGATCCGGCGGCATCAGTTGCCGAATTCGTTTTTTTCAAAATTCGACAGATTGCGACTGATGGCAAAAAACTGATGTGTGAAAGGGGCCTTACTGTATGACATTGGTTATCACTTTGCATGCAGGCCTTCATGTCTTATCTACTGCCATGTATTCCATTTATTTTGCTAAACCTCTGTTCACATGATGTGGCAGATATGGCATCATCCGTTATGCTATGTTATGAATTGTTCGGTCATGCTTTGTTAAGTTCCATTTTTTCCAACATTGAGCCATCCGAAAAGCAACGGGAATATAATGGAAAAGACCACGCAAGAGTTACCACAGTCTAAGACTCCTACACACACTAGGTAGCTGTCAGCCGAAAGATTGGCCAACATTCATCTCTTCTGACTTCCACATACACGCAAACACTTGGCCCGGTCACTGCGTTCTGTATGAGAGATCGGCTACCAGACTCCTCTGACAGCGGCTTCATTCGGTTCAAATCCAAGAGGCTGGATCCTTCTCTCCCCCCAACATTATCTTTTGGGGGATAGTCAGCAGATCTCACCGATACTGGTGAGTACTGACAAGTTTATTCTAGTGTGTAAGATGAGAATTGCGAAAAAAAATCCACTTTGATCAATATTGCATTACAAACCACTGAATGAGGTGGAATTACACACAAGAATCAGCTCACGGCAAATGTGAAAATCCACAGCATTCTCTCGGTTCCGTTCAGATTTTTTCCGCATTGTTTGAATATGGTTTTGTAAACTCCTTTCGTTAGTACTGTACTGTAAATTCCCCACTGCAGTATAGCTCGTGTTCAAAAGCATGCACTAGGAAATTGCCTAAAGGATAGGTTTGTCACACCAAGTCACCAGCACCGTGATGCTGCATTCTTTTACAGACGTACTTTTATATAAAATTTCCGAAAAGGCACAGTGCAAAAACCATTGCAATCAGTCATGTGGGCAGGTGGTTCCTTTAAATAGCAACCTTGGGCTGTAATTGTGGCTATTATAGCATGATTGGCATGCCGACAAGGGTTTGGCATAAGTAGAAAAGCTCTTAAAGTTCCCACACCCCGGTCATGTGCACCCTATGTGCCAGAAGTCAGCAGAGTACCACGGCACAAATCTGCTTCACTGTGTCCCAGAATACCACTGACATAGATAGGAGAACAACAACATACTGTACGTGTCAGCATATGTTGTTGGTCAAACTAGGTTTATCACAAGACAAATAAGCTTAAAGCCAGCGCAGTAATGCCAAGTGTCCTCTGGGCGTACCCTATAAGATGCCACAGGTATACAAATAGTTTGTGTGAGACAGACGCTTAAAGGGAGCCTGTAATTACATTCATACAGCCCAAACCATAGGCAGCATGTATCAGAGCCCAACTGCATGAATACTATGACGTTTCAGATAAAACATCATTTAAAAAGGTGGCTGGTGAATATACGGAGAGAGATGACTACTCTGGCGCAGCTCCTGGCCGGTTATCCACGCCTCCAGCTCATTGACAGGTTTCTACCATATGTGCACATAGGAAGAGTCCTGTCAGTCACAGGGATTGGGGGAAGGCGGTTCAGGGCTGCATAAGAGTAATCAGCCCTATAGTCCCAGACAACTTCAACCCAAGTTTTCTCTGAAACATTTCTCCGCAGCGATTCTGAAAGAGCATACCCAGCAGTATTTACACAGTCAGTGTCTAATTTATGCTGCCTGTGGTTTGGCAGCATGGATCTAATGACAGGTTCCCGTTAAGGGAATTTATCATCTCCTTTATATTAGAAAAATGTTGCAAATTATGGTACACATCACATTTGCGCAATAGTTAGGTACCTGCTACTTATGCTTTTCTGAAAATTTACAGCTGAAATTTAGCTGCTGTAAATTTTATTTTCTGGTGTCCCCACAGTCCAAAGAAGTGCCTATTAGTCTACGTACCAGTCTATCTAGCTACCTCTCTTAGTATATGGCTGCATTCTCATCAGTACTCTGCATCCTAAGATTTAACATTAGTTTTCTGACATCTAGTGGTCAATAGTATTAATGCAACTCTGATCCATTTGTTTTTGAACATGTGTATTCTATTAATTTTGCTTAAGCCTTAGTGACCAGGCCTGAGTGACCTTAATAAAAGGCCTTTTTTTTTTCTTTTTCTTTTTTTTTGCCTCCACTCCTCTTTCCATCAGTACCGTACATTTTTTTACTTTTTCCATTGACATAGCTGGATGAGACTTTGTTTTATGCAAACCTAATTCTAATATTTTTTAACACCTTTTTGGAGTACATATAAATTACTGTGTAATTTCTATAATTTTACTTTCCGATGCAAAAATAGGAAAAAGCATTTGGTTAAGTTTTATGTTTATATGTTTTACTTTTCAAGTTTTCAAAGTAGGCATAAAATAACATTTTATTGAATACAATATAAAAGCTTGAGCATAATACACAGCTCTGGCAAAAATGAAGAGACCACTGCACAGTTTTATAAAAATCAGCTTCTCTACATGTCTGACAGTAATTCCATTCCAGTGTCAGTTGAATTCCAACCAGAGTACACCTCATTCTACTTAACGTGCTTCTGATTAGGTGATCACCTGAACTAAATCTTATTTAACGAAGGAAAGTATAACAAGCACTGCTGTGGTGTTCACAATCATCTTGCAATAGGACAAGCTGGATGGCAAAACAAGTGCTAGTAATATCCCAAAAGTAATAGAAATGAAAAAATAACTTTTAACCATGCCAAAGGAGTTGAAAAGAAAAGTCTTGAGTAAGGAAAAGAAGGGCTCAATTCTGGCTTTACTAGCAGAGGGAAACAGTGAGCGTCATGTTGCCTCCATCCTTAAAATTTCTAATACGGCAGTCTATTACAACAACGTCAAGCAGCAGACATTGGGGACAACAAAGCTACAGACCGGCAGAGGGCGAAAACAACTCTCCACTTACCGGGATGACTGTCATCTTATTCAAATGTCACTCAGCAACCACAAGGTTGACATCAAGTGACCTACAAAAGGAATGGCAAATAGCAGCTGGGGTGAAGTGCATGGCAAGAACAGTTCATAACAGGCTCCTAGAGGCAGGACTCAAGTCATGTAAAGCTATAAAAAAGCCTTTCATCAATGAGATGCAAAGGAGAGCCAGGCTGAAGTTTGCCAAAGACCATAAGGATTGGACCATAGAGGACTGGAGTAAGGTAATTTTCTCTGATGAGTCCAATTTTCAGCTTTGCCCAACACCTGGTAATCTTATGGTTAGACGGAGACCTGGAGAGGCGTACAAGCCACGGTGTCTTGCACCCAATGTAAAATTTGGTGGAGGATTGGAGATGATCTGGGGATGCTTCAGCAAGGCTGGAATTGGGCAGGTTAATCTTTGCGAAGGACGTATAAATCAAGCCGCATACAAGGTTATCCTGGAAAACAGTTGATTCCTTCTGCTCAGGCAATGTTCCCCAACTCTGAGGACTGGTTTTTCCAGCAAGACAATGCACCATGCCACACAGCTAGGTCAATCAAGGTGTGGATAAAGGACCACCACATCAAATCCCTGTCATGGCCAGCCCAATCTCCAGACCTGAACCCCATTGAAAACCTCTGGAATGTAATGAAGAGGAAGATGGATAGTCACAAGCCATCAAACAAAGAAGAACTGCTTACATTTTTGTACCAGGAGTGGCATATGGTCACCCAAAAGCAGTGTGAAAGACTGGTGGAAAGCATGCCAAGACGCATGAAAGCTGTGATTAAAAATCATGGTTATTCCACAAAATATTGATTTCTGAACTCTTCCTGAGTTAAAACATTAGTATTGTTGTTTCTAAATGATTATGAACTTGTTTTTTTTTTTTACTTATTTGAGGTCTGCAAGCACTGCATTTTTTTGTTATTTTGACCATTTCTCATTTTCAGAAAGTAAATACAAAATGTATTGCTTGTAACTTCGGAGACATGTTGTCAGTAGTTTATAGAATAAAAGAACAATTTCATTTTGCTCAAAAATATACCTATAAAGAGAAAAATCAGACAAACTGAAAATTTTGCATCAGTCTCTTAAAGAGAACCTGTCACCTGAATTTGGCGGGACCGGTTTTGGGTCATATGGGCAGGGTTTTCGGGTGTTTGATTCACCCTTTCCTTACCCGCTGGCTGCATGCTGGCCGCAATATTGGATTGAAGTTCATTCTCTGTCCTCCGGAGTACACGCCAGTGCAAGGCAATAATACCTGGCGCTGCTGCCGGCACTCAGATCGGAGCATGCAGCCGCATAGGAATACATGCAGCCACACGCTCCACTCCTCTGTGCCAGGTGCAGTGCCGGGTATTGCCATGCGAGACTTATCCATGTTTCGCACAAGTGAGTATGAGCCCTTAAAAACAAGGGAAGCTGTTGTGAATTCCGTTCTCGGGCTCCCTCCTGTGGTCATGAGCGATATTGTGTGAGTTTGTTCTGGGGCTCCCTCTGGTGGCCTTTAGCGATATGGCTGGTCTTGGCTGGGCTCAGCTTCTTCATTTCCTGCTATGCTGAGGCCTATTTAATTCACCTGACCCTTCATTTGTTGCCTGCTGTCGGTGTATTCAGTCCTGTTTCTGAGAGCTCCTGAGTATTGCTTGTGACCAGTCTCCTGCTGGAGAAGTTAAGTTTGTTTGTTCATTTTGCTCATTATTTCCTTGAAAACGTTTCTCTGTATATGATGAGTTCAGTCCAGCTTGCTTATATGTGATCTTGCGCTTGCTGGTTAGTTCTGGGGTGCCGAGTGCGCCCCTCACATCGTGAGTTGGTGTGGGGGTTCTTGTATTCTCTGCGTGGTTTTTTTTGATAGTTTTTGTACTGACCGCACAGACTCCTATCTATTTTCAGTCTATCTAGTGTTAGCGGGCCTCATTTGCTAAACCTGTTTCATTTCTACGTTTGTCTTTTCCCCTTAACTCACCGTTATTATTTCTGGGGGGCTGACTAAATCTTTGGGGTTATTTCTCTGAGGCAAGTGAGGTCTTTGCTTTCTCTCTAGGGGTAGTCAGTTTCTCAGGCTGTGAACGTGGCGTCTAGGATTTTAGGAACGCTCCACGGCTGCCTTTAGTGTTTGTGGATAGGATCAGGATTGCGGTCAGTATAGCTTCCACCTCCCCAGAACTGGTCCTATATTCTGGTCACATGTGTCAGGTCAGTTTTGAGATCCTACCACCGGATCATAACAGTACAGCAGGCCCGAAAGTGTTAATGCAGCAGAAGAGGGAGAAGAGAAATCCTGAAGTCATTTTTTTTTTTTTTTTCTTCTGCACTGTGTTTAGCCTCTCCCCTCCCCTTAATCTTTGGGTGGTTCTGAATTCAGTTGCAGATATGGACCTTCAGAGTCTGTCTTCTAGTGTGGATCATCTCACTGCAAGGGTGCAGGGCATTCAGGATTATGTAGTCCGCAGTCCTATGTCAGAGCCTAAAATACCAATTCCTGAACTGTTCTCTGGAGATAGATCTAGGTTTTTGAACTTTAAGAATAATTGGACGTTATTCCTTTCTCTGAGACCTCGCTCCTCAGGTGACTCTGTTCAGCAAGTTAAAATTATTATTTCTTTGTTACGTGGTGACCCTCAAGATTGGGCATTCTCTCTGGCGCCAGGAGATCCTGCATTGCTAAATGTGGATGCCTTTTTTCTGGCGCTAGGAGTGCTTTATGAGGAACCAAATCTGGTAGACCAAGCAGAGAAGGTTTTGCTGGCTCTCTCTCAGGGTCCAGATGAAGCAGAGGTTTACTGTCAGAAGTTTAGGAAGTGGTCTGTGCTCACTCAATGGAATGAGTGCGCCCTGGCAGCGATTTTCAGAAAGGGTCTTTCTGAAGCCCTTAAAGATGTTATGGTGGGGTTCCCCACGCCTGCGGGTCTGAATGAGTCAATGTCTTTGGCCATTCAGATTGATCGGCGTTTGCGGGAACGCAAACCTGTGCACCATCTGGCGGTATTTTCTGAGCAGAAACCTGAGCCTATGCAATGCGACAGGACTCTGACCAAAGTTGAACGGCAAAACCACAGACGTCAGAATGGGTTGTGCTTTTACTGTGGTGATTCTACTCATGTTATCTCAGCATGCTCTAAACGCACAAAAAGGTTCGCCAAGTCTGTCACCATTGGTACTGTACAACCTAAATTCATTTTGTCTGTTACTTTGATTTGCTCTCTGTCATCCTACTCAGTTATGGCTTTTGTGGATTCAGGTGCCGCCCTGAATTTGATGGATTTGTCATTTGCCAGGCGCTGTGGTTTTATCTTGGAGCCTTTACAATTCCCTATTCCACTAAGGGGAATTGATGCTACGCCATTGGCCAAGAATAAACCTCAGTATTGGACTCAAGTGATCATGTGCATGGCTCCTGCACATCAGGAGGTGATTCGCTTTCTTGTGCTACATAATTTGCATGATGTTGTCGTGTTGGGTCTGCCATGGCTGCAGGCTCATAATCCAGGCCTAAATTGGAAATAAATGTCTGTGTCAAGTTGGGGTTGCCAGGGAATTCATGGCGATGCCCCTTTGGTGTCAATTGCTTCTTCTACTCCTTCTGAAGTCCCTGAATTTTTGTCGGACTACCAGGATGTATTTGATGAGCCCAAATCCAGTGCCCTACCTCCTCATAGGGATTGTGATTGTGCTATAAATCTGATTCCTGGTAGTAAGTTCCCTAAGGGACGACTTTTTAATGTATCTGTACCAGAACATGCCGCTATGCGGAGTTATATAAAGGAGTCCTTGGAGAAGGGGCATATTCGCCCGTCCTCGTCCTCTTTGGGTGCGGGGTTCTTTTTTGTGGCCAAGAAGGATGGTTCTCTGAGACCCTGTATAGATTATTGCCTTCTGAATAACATCACGGTCAAATTTCAGTACCCCTTGCCACTGTTGTCCGATCTGTTTGCCCGGATTAGGGGGGCCAGTTGGTTCACCAAGATAGATCTACGAGGAGCGTATAATCTTGTGCGCATAAAGCAGGGCGATGAATGGAAAACAGCATTTAATATGCCCGAAGGCCATTTTGAGTACTTGGTGATGCCTTTTGGGCTTTCTAATGCCCCCTCTGTGTTTCAGTCCTTCATGCACGACATCTTCCGAGAGTATCTGGATAGATTTATGATTGTGTACCTGGATGATATTTTGGTCTTTTCCGATGATTGGGAGTCTCATGTGAAGCAGGTCAGGATGGTATTTCAGGTCCTGCGTGCCAATGCCTTGTTTGTGAAGGGCTCTAAATGTCTCTTCGGAGTCCAGAAAATTTCCTTTTTGGGCTTTATTTTTTCTCCTTCTACTATTGAGATGGATCCAGTCAAGGTCCAGGCTATTCATGACTGGACTCAACCTACATCTGTGAAGAGTCTTCAGAAGTTCTTGGGTTTTGCTAATTTTTACCGTCGCTTCATCACTAATTTTTCTGGCGTGGTTAAGCCTTTGACGGATTTGACCAAGAAGGGTTCTGATGTGACGAATTGGTCTCCTGCGGCCGTGGAGGCCTTTCAGGAGCTGAAACGTCGGTTTTCTTCGGCTCCTGTCTTGCGCCAGCCCGATGTCTCTCTTCCCTTTCAGGTCGAGGTTGATGCTTCTGAGATTGGAGCAGGGGCTGTCTTGTCGCAGAGAAGCTCTGATGGCTCTGTGATGAGACCATGTGCTTTCTTTTCAAGAAAGTTTTCGCCTGCCGAGCGGAATTATGATGTTGGTAATTGTGAGTTGTTAGCAATGAAGTGGGCATTTGAGGAGTGGCGACATTGGCTTGAGGGATCCAAGCATCGTGTGGTGGTCTTGACTGATCACAAGAATTTGACTTATCTCGAGTCTGCCAAACGGTTGAATCCGAGAGAGGCTCGATGGTCGCTGTTTTTCTCTCGTTTCAATTTCGTGGTTTCATATCTTCCGGGTTCGAAAAACGTGAAGGCTGATGCCCTTTCTAGGAGTTTTGTACCTGACTCCCCGGAAGTTTCTGAGCCGACTGGTGTCCTCAAAGAGGGGGTGATTTTGTCTGCCATCTCTCCTGATCTGCGACGGGTTTTGCAGGAGTTTCAGGCCAATAGACCTGACCGTTGTCCACCGGAGAGACTGTTTGTCCCGGACAGATGGACCAGTAGAGTTATTTCCGAGGTTCATTCTTCAGTGTTGGCGGGTCATCCTGGGATTTTTGGTACCAGGGATTTGGTGGCGAGGTCCTTTTGGTGGCCTTCCTTGTCGCGGGATGTGCGTTCCTTTGTGCAGTCCTGTGGGATTTGTGCTCGGGCCAAGCCTTGCTGTTTTCGTGCCAGTGGATTGCTTTTGCCTTTGCCTGTCCCGAAGAGGCCTTGGACGCATATTTCCATGGATTTTATTTCGGATCTTCCTGTCTCTCAGAGGATGTCTGTCATCTGGGTGGTTTGTGATCGTTTTTCTAAAATGGTCCATTTGGTACCCTTGCCTAAGCTGCCTTCCTCCTCCGATTTGGTGCCACTGTTTTTTCAGAATGTGGTTCGTTTACATGGTATTCCGGAGAACATTGTGTCTGACAGAGGATCCCAGTTTTTGTGTCCAGATTTTGGCAGTCCTTTTGTGCTAAGATGGGCATTGAATTGTCTTTTTCGTCGGCCTTCCATCCTCAGACGAATGGCCAAACCGAACGAACTAATCAGACCTTGGAAACTTATTTGAGATGTTTTGTTTCTGCTGATCAGGATGATTGGGTGACTTTTCTGCCATTGGCTGAGTTCGCCCTCAATAATCGGGCTAGTTCTGCTACTTTGGTTTCTCCGTTCTTTTGCAATTCTGGTTTTCATCCTCGGTTTTCCTTGGGTCAGGTTGAGCCCTCTGACTGTCCTGGGGTGGATTCTGTGGTGGATAGGTTGCAGCAGATTTGGAACCATGTGGTGGACAATTTGACGTTGTCCCAGGAGAAGGCTCAGCGCTTTGCTAACCCCCGTCGCTGTGTGGGTCCCCGACTTCGTGTGGGGGATTTGGTATGGTTGTCTGCTCGTTATGTCCCGATGAAGGTTTCCTCTCCTAAGTTCAAGCCTCGTTTCATCAGTCCTTATAAGATTTTGGAAATCCTCAACCCTGTGTCATTTCGTTTGGACCTCCCAACATCGTTTGCCATTCATAATGTATTCCATAGGTCTTTGTTGCGGAGATACGTGGTGCCTGTGGTCCCTTCTGTTGATCCTCCTGCTCCGGTCTTGGTCGAGGGAGAGTTGGAGTATGTGGTGGAGAAGATCTTGGATTCTCGTATTTCGAGACGGAAGCTTCAGTACTTAGTTAAATGGAAGGGCTATGGTCAGGAGGATAATTCCTGGGTTGTCGCCTCCGATGTCCATGCGGCCGATTTGGTTCATGCCTTTCATTTGGCTCGTTCTGATCGGCCTGGGAGCTCTGGTGAGGGTTCGGTGACCCCTTCTCAAGGGGGGGGTACTGTTGTGAATTCCGTTCTCGGGCTCCCTCCTGTGGTCATGAGCGATATTGTGTGAGTTTGTTCTGGGGCTCCCTCTGGTGGCCTTTAGCGATATGGCTGGTCTTGGCTGGGCTCAGCTTCTTCATTTCCTGCTATGCTGAGGCCTATTTAATTCACCTGGCCCTTCATTTGTTGCCTGCTGTCGGTGTATTCAGTCCTGTTTCTGAGAGCTCCTGAATATTGCTTGTGACCAGTCTCCTGCTGGAGAAGTTAAGTTTGTTTGTTCATTTTGCTCATTATTTCCTTGAAAACGTTTCTCTGTATATGATGAGTTCAGTCCAGCTTGCTTATATGTGATCTTGCGCTTGCTGGTTAGTTCTGGGGTGCCGAGTGCGCCCCTCACATCGTGAGTTGGTGTGGGGGTTCTTGTATTCTCTGCGTGGTTTTTTTGATAGTTTTTGTACTGACCGCACAGACTCCTATCTATTTTCAGTCTATCTAGTGTTAGCGGGCCTCATTTGCTAAACCTGTTTCATTTCTACGTTTGTCTTTTCCCCTTAACTCACCGTTATTATTTGTGGGGGGCTGACTAAATCTTTGGGGTTATTTCTCTGAGGCAAGTGAGGTCTTTGCATTCTCTCTAGGGGTAGTCAGTTTCTCAGGCTGTGAACGTGGCGTCTAGGATTTTAGGAACGCTCCACGGCTGCCTTTAGTGTTTGTGGATAGGATCAGGATTGCGGTCAGTATAGCTTCCACCTCCCCAGAACTAGTCCTATATTCTGGTCACATGTGTGAGGTCAGTTTTGAGATCCTACCACCGGATCATAACAGGAAGCCACAGATGGAAAACATTTGGAAGAAACCCGGAGCAGATGACAAATAAACAATGAAGAGAAAATGGCAAAAATGGTAAGTATAAGTAGCAAAAGTAAAAGTAAAAATTTTTCCCACGCTGTTAAGTTCACCGCAACAGGCGGGGAGTCTGCGCAGCCTCAGTGAATGCCGCTGATGTCACTTAGGCTGCCTTCACACTAGCAGTATTTGGTCAGTATTTTACATCAGTATTTGTAAGCCAAAACCAGGAGTGGGTGATAAATGCAGAAGTGGTGCATATGTTTCTATTATATTTTTCTTCTAATTGTTCCACTCCTGGTTTTGGCTTATAAATACTGATGTAAAATACTGACCGAATACTGATAGTGTGACGGCAGCCTTAGGCTGCATTGACTCCCTGCCTGATGTGGTGAACTTGACAGCGTGGGAAAATGTTCAGAAACTTTCCCACGCTAATGAGTTCATTTGCGGTCAGGCAGGAAGGCTGCGCAGGCAGCTTTTCAGTCATTCCTTTGTGGTTTTCAGCCCGGCTGGTAGCATTAGCACCGCTCCGGGTTGTAAACTATTTAACCCCTTGTGATTGATTGCAGTGTGGGACTTGACTGTACAGCGGATAGGTATGGGATATTGTTGTTTTTTTATTTTGCATTTTTTTTTACAAAAGAACGATCACTTCACTTGAATTGAGAGTGTAATAAAGATGTTAAACCTGTGTGTTTCATTAAAAGACTTTATTCTTAATGTGTGTGTGTGTATTTTTAACCCTTTCATACTATTGGATTAATAATGGATAAGTGTCTTATTGACACCTCTCCATTATTAACCAGGCTTAATGTCACCTTACAGTAGCAAGGTTACATTAACCCCTTATTACCCCACATGCCACTGCTACAGGGAATGGGAAGAGAGAGGCTAAGTTCCGGAATAGGCGCATCTCACAGATGTGCCTTTTCTGGGGGCAGATTTTTGTAGCGGGTGGGGGGGGGAGCAATAATTATGGTCCCTCTTTAGGCTATTAATATCTGCCCTCAGTCACTGGCTTTCCCTCTCTGGTGGAGAAAATTGCTCGGGAGCCCACAACAGTTTTTTCCGTGAGTTAATTCTTTAATTTAACACGTACAGCTCCAACATTTTACACACACACTACTAACATTATTAGTGAGGGACATATAAAAATCTAACGGATATTCAATGGTTTACTGTATGTAAACCATGTCTCATATCCTGTCGGGTTCTGTATTGATTTAACAAAAGCCGACAAATGAATTACCGGCTATTCTGCTATCTAGCTTTGTATGAAATATAAAGATATACTGTATATATGCGTCTCACTGACATATATATATATATCTAATATATAAAGCTGAATGTGTGTGTGAGAATGTGTGTATGTGTGTATCTCCGGGATTGGCATTTGCACCGTCGCAGCTACAGCCACAAAATTTTGCACAGCCATATGTCTGGACCCTGAGAGTGTCATAGGCTATGTTGTGAGACGAAATGTTACCCCGGTGCATTCCAATTCACCAAACAATTTTGCCCATACCTACATAATGGGAAAATGTGAAAGGAAAAGTGTTGGAGGCAAATTGACAGCAGCCAGATGTGAACAAGGGGGACTTAAAGAGTGAGAGTGATGGCGCCAAAGAGTATATACCGTACAGTTGCTAAGGTGGGGCCCCGACATGGGATACTCACCACACACGGGGATATGAACACACACACAAAATGCGCCACACACTACCATGTGCTTGAGTGCTTGAACAGATATACCAGCCTCAGCACACATTTCACCACACATACACCAACCTCGCCACATAAAAGTCGAAACACAAAAGTCGCCGCTCAAAACTCGCCACGCGCAAAACTTGCCACATGCAAAACTAGGCTCATGCAAATCTCGCCACACGTGCAAAACTCACCTCATGGAAAACTCGCCACACGCAAAACTTGCACATACTCAAAACACACCACACATAAAACTCACCACGCGCAAAACTCGCCATACGCAAAACTTTCTGCACACAACTTGCTATACTAACCTGTCACATGCAGCTCGACACACAAAAAGTTGCTACACGCATGTCGCCACACAAAACTCATCTCACAAAAATCGCTTCATGCATGTCTCCACACGCAACTCAACACACACAACTTGACACATGAAACTCGCCCTAAAACACACACAAGTCTGGTATTATCCTTCAAAAATAAAAATCTGATTAATAAGCAGACAAACTACAAGAGCAACAAATGTATCATATAGGAAATACGGCAGCTGTCAGTCACATGACCTGTCTATTATGTATTTGTGATTTGTGTGAGCTAATGTATATTGCCAGGGGGGAGGGCTTCCTGTTGGCTGGGGATTTATAAGGCTACCAATAGCAACCAATCACAGCTCAGCTTCTATTTTGCTACAGTTAATTAATTTGATCTCTGATTGGTTAATATAGGAAACAAAGGACATTCTCAGTATAACAAAGCTTGTGTGAGGTAATAGCATGTCAGTTAGGGTGTGTTGGTGGTAAGGCTGATGTCAGTCACATTACCTCTATGTGAGAGGATATAGAAACTGCCAGTTACAGACTATTTTTACCACAAAAATGCCTCATAAGAAAAGGAATTCCATGGCACGAATGTCAGCTGATGTGAAAAGAAAAGCTGCATTACCGGCCAATGAAAAATGTGAAGACCCAGAAACAAGGCACACATGAGAACAGCAGCTGCTTCCTCAAGAGCCAATGAACTTTCTGAGGAGAGGGAAGCAAGGCTTGCAGACAAGAGAACAAGAGCTGCTTCCTCAAGAGCCAATGAACTTTCTGAGGAGAGGGAAGTGAGGCTTCCAGACATGAAAACAAGAGCTACTTCCTCAAGGGCCAATGAACTTTCTGAGGAGAGGGAAGGGAAGCTTGCAGACAAGAGAACAAGAACTGCTTCTTCAAGAGCCAATTAACTTTCTGAGAAGAGGGAAGCGAGGCTTGCAGATAAGAGAAGAAGAGCTGCTTCCTCAAGGGATTTCTTTCTATTTGTATTGTGGTTTTTGTGTGCAGAATAAATTTTTGTTAGCACATTCTATTTTGCTAACAGCAGATATTAACCCGGGCAAACCCGGGATATTAACCCGGGTAGTACAGCTAATATATATATATATATATATATATATGTATATATATATATACAGTGGGGCAAAAAAGTATTTAGTCAGTCAGCAATAGTGCAAGTTCCACCACTTAAAAAGATGAGAGGCGTCTGTCATTTACATCATAGGTAGACCTCAACTATGGGAGACAAACTGAGACAAAAAAAATCCAGAAACTCACATTGTCTGTTTTTTTATCATTTTATTTGCATATTATGGTGGAAAATAAGTATTTGGTCAGAAACAAACAATCAAGATTTCTGGCTCTCACAGACCTGTAACTTCTTCTTTAAGAGTCTCCTCTTTCCTCCACTCATTACCTGTAGTGATGGCACCTGTTTAAACTTGTTATCAGTATAAAAAGACACCTGTGCACAGCCTCAAACAGTCTGACTCCAAACTCCACTATGGTGAAGACCAAAGAGCTGTCAAAGGACACCAGAAACAAAATTGTAGCCCTGCACCAGGCTGGGAAGACTGAATCTGCAATAGCCAACCAGCTTGGAGTGAAGAAATCAACAATGAGAGCAATAATTAGAAAATGGAAGACATTCAAGACCACTGATAATCTCCCTCGATCTGGGGCTCCACGCAAAATCCCACCCCGTGGGGTCAGAATGATTACAAGAACGGTGAGCAAAAATCCCAGAACCACGCGGGGGGACCTAGTGAATGAACTGCAGAGAGCTGGGACCAATGTAACAAGGCCTACCATAAGTAACACACTACGCGACCATGGACTCAGATCCTGCAGTGCCAGACGCGTCCCACTGCTTAAGCCAGTACATGTCCGGGCCCGTCTGAAGTTTGCTAGAGAGCATTTGGATGATCCAGAGGAGTTTTGGGAGAATGTCCTATGGTCTGATGAAACCAAACTGGAACTGTTTGGTAGAAACACAACTTGTCGTGTTTGGAGGAAAAAGAATACTGAGTTGCATCCATCAAACACCATACCTACTGTAAAGCATGGTGGTGGAAACATCATGCTTTGGGGCTGTTTCTCTGCAAAGGGGCCAGGACGACTGATCCGGGTACATAAAAGAATGAATGGGGCCATGTATCGTGAGATTTTGAGTGCAAACCTCCTTCCATCAGCAAGGGCATTGAAGATGAAACGTGGCTGGGTCTTTCAACATGTCAATGATCCAAAGCACACCGCCAGGGCAACGAAGGAGTGGCTTCGTAAGAAGCATTTCAAGGTCCTGGAGTGGCCTAGCCAGTCTCCAGATCTCAACCCTATAGAAAACCTTTGGAGGGAGTTGAAAGTCCGTGTTGCCAAGCGAAAAGCCAAAAACATCACTGCTCTAGAGGAGATCTGCATGGAGGAATGGGCCAACATACCAACAACAGTGTGTGGCAACCTTGTGAAGACTTACAGAAAACGTTTGACCTCTGTCATTGCCAACAAAGGATATATTACAAAGTATTGAGATGAAATTTTGTTTCTGACCAAATACTTATTTTCCACCATAATATGCAAATAAAATGATAAAAAAACAGACAATGTGATTTTCTGGATTTTTTTTTCTCAGTTTGTCTCCTATAGTTTGTCTCCTATAGTTGAGGTCTACCTATGATGTAAATTACAGACGCCTCTCATCTTTTTAAGTGGTGGAACTTGCACTATTGCTGACTGACTAAACACTTTTTTGCCCCACTGTATATATATATATATATATATATACATACTGTATATATATTTTCACGAATATTCGAATATTTGAGCCCATGGATCCATTTATATGTCCATTTTGCAAGCCGGCAAATCTCGCCATACGGATGTCACACGATGCTTACATGTGAGAAAATCGCATCCTCGCACTGCGCACAGATGACATGTGGATCATTGTTCAGGGAACATTTCTGCTATTCTCGTCCGTTTAAAACGGACCATTTTTTTTTTACGTTGTGTGTGATGCCGGCCTTACTGGTACGTTTGCTTTTCCCAAATGAGCAGGTGATATCCCTTCATGTGCTGATAGAGAACTATTGTTCCTATAAAAAAAACACATGAAGAAAGGACACAAGCCCATATCATTTTTCAAAAAGTTGTTTTTATTTTTCTCATAGTATACGTTCCAACAAAATAATATTGATAGAATTAAGGACAGTTCACAGAATTTGCATAGATATCAGACAAATACTTGCTGGATTGTTAATTTTCTGGACTGGTTCCACCATTCAGTCCTTATAATAATCCTGGATGAAATAGTGTCAAATCCATGAAATGATTACATCAGTTGTTGGCAAAACCAGCACTTCATAGAGACTTCATGGAAAAGAAGTTGGTGTGCAAAAAAGCAACCGTTGCGACGTTTTGGGGCGGACCCCTTTTCAAGCAAAGAGTATACTATGAGAAAAATAATAGAAATTTTTTTAAAAACTATATGAGCTTTTATCCTTTCATCATGCGATTTTTTTTTTTAATGTGTCTAATTTGGGTATGGGAACCAGCTCATCTGCATTTTTCACACACCTGTTATGTTACTGTCTAATTGTTTGTTCGAGCTATATTCCTAGTCTGTTTGAACTGGGTCATCCTCAAAATATTTTTCTCCTGCAAAGCCTGCTCACTGCAAACGTTTGTCGGCCGGCAACGTGGAAAAAAATTCCCACATCTGATATTTTTCAAGGCTTACGGACACAGCCCCCATTGAAATCAATGGGGCTGCAAAAACAACGGAAGCTTGCCCAGTGTGTTGATTTTGCAGTACACCGTGAAGACCGTATTTGCGGAACACCGTATTTTTACTAGGACACTCTTCGAAGGCCTTCAGAGACATGAGATGGACCTGTTCCAAACCAGAAAAACGGCGATTCAAGAAGATTTATGCAGCCCATTTTTGCGGCAGACCGTGAAAATTACGGCAATACGGACTGCAAAAAAGGCCTGCAAAACTGGCCGCAAAAAAAACAGCAAGTGTAAAAGTATCCTTATTGACACATGCTGTGCTACCTTTATTTTTCTTTTACATTTTCGTATTATTTTCCATTGCAATTTTTTCTTTTAACATACATTTTTACTACACTATAATTAACTTATGTCACAACAATTATTCCGCCCTTCCCAAAAAGGAATGAACAAGAAATCCAGATGTCAAATTTGACTACTAAAGCAGGTGTGGAAAAAACAGTAGCTAGTGACCTGCACACTTTTAAATGTCTGATTTTTCTTTACATTTTTTTGTAGTTTTTTTTAACACAGTCTTCAATTTCCCAAAAAGGTGAACAAAAAATGCTGTGGCATGTATGGATGTAAAAACGTGACTACTAAAAT
Source organism: Ranitomeya variabilis (assembly GCF_051348905.1). Taxonomy (NCBI): domain Eukaryota; kingdom Metazoa; phylum Chordata; class Amphibia; order Anura; family Dendrobatidae; genus Ranitomeya; species Ranitomeya variabilis. The sequence goes on from NC_135232.1 coordinate 376,197,939, forward strand.
AGGTGTGAAAAAACAGTAGTTTGTGAAACTAACACTTTGGTAGGTAAAAAGACCATGTTAAATGTCAGGATAATTTTCTTTTGCATTTTATTAAAACAATTATTCCTTACTTCCCAAAGTGGGAACAAGAAATGGAAAAAAAAATTGGTACAACTGCTTATGACAACCACATTTTCTCTGACAGACACTGAGTTTACATGTTTTTTCTTTAGGAAATATTGTGTTGACTTGCTGCTCTCCTGTGCATGAAGAATAATAAATTGCACTATATAAGTGTGTGATCAATCAATGGCACTGCTGCTGACAGTTCTCTTCTTCTCCCCACTATCAATTGAATTTCTGTATTATTTGCAAACTGCTACCCTAATCTTTACTACTGCAACTGTTCCAACAACACGCAGGGCCTGATTCATCAAAGTATTCTGGCAGAAAAAAAAACATGGAAAAGTCACAACATTTAGGCACAGCTCAAAGCTGTTCTAAAGTTTTGCAACCATTAGCTTTCTCATGCCATTTTCAACCAGCTCTTACACATTTGGTGGCACTGGGGCAGGATTGGGACATAGCAACTGGCGCTCATCAAATTTATTGCCACACAAATCTTAATCATGCAGGGACAGGAGTAGGATATGGGGGGAGGTGCACACAGAGGTGCGTGTCACTTGTCTGACGTTCCTAATTCATTTAGAGGTGTGCATCTCTTGAAGAATCAGGAGTGTCTGACTCCAGGACCCGCCCTCATCAAAACCAGTCTTGATGAATGTGGGACACATTGACTGAAGTATTTTTCTAGTTTTATGGCTTTCTCACCCTATCTATTTTGCTAAACTGTGAGATGTGACATGTTCTCATTATCAAGATTCACCTCAACATGGTTGCTGTATTTCCTACCTCAGCTTTTATACAGCCTATTATAATCCATCCTGAATGCCTGTGCTATACCATGTGATGTAGCTGTAAGCCATTAAGGGTAAGACCAGTCACGCCCAAATCATGTGAGCCTTTTCTGACAGAAGCAAATTTCAGCATTGGCTAAAATAGAGACAGGCATCTTTGGCAGTTCCTATTGATTGAATCGCACATTCTTCAAATTCTCTGTGTCAAGCAACTTTAAAAGAAAAAAACAAAATTTAGATTTGATTCACATTAAATTGATTCACTCAGCAACCCATGAAATGTAGCTGTATTCCCCTCCTTTATCCATGTGGCCTAATAGCCAGGAACATATTGGCCCTTGGTGGAAGGTCAGGAAAATGTTCTACTGATCTGCATTTTGCTGACTTGCTGGCCATTGAGATGCTTTATGGAATTACATTTGTAATTCACTCTTTCACTGCCTGCAAGAAAAGAGACTCTCACCACATTTTCACTCATTCTGATAAAATAGAACAGTAAAACAGTAAACTTTCCTCCCTGTAATACTTGGGGAAATAATCCGATTTGCTAATGACATTTATATGAGAAAAGTCTTATAATTTAATCTACTGTCACTACGTAACTTTAGGGAAATCTGTTAGTAGGATCAACCCTCCTAAGCCATCTATATGGGCATGCAGGTCATAGGAAGATCAATACAATGACACCTTGATACCTGCGATCCGATGTTTTATTCCTGAGAAATCCATGTTTTTTCTTATATGTAAAAGAGTTGTTAAGCTCTGTGGGCTAGACATAGAGCTCCCTGAGAATCTGCCTCCAGAGCTCACTATAAATGAAAGGGGACCTTACCAGTGTGAGACATGTAACTAACACAGAGCAGTAAAACTGAACTTTGTCTCTTTATAAACACATTAGCAGCTGCAGCTCTCACAGCTCTGCCGTATTGCAACACTATTACAGCAGTGACTGCCTGTGAGATGGAAGCTGAGAGGAACCTGCAGATGTGTCAGTGATAATCCCACACAGCTCTGAACAGCTAATTTACATATAAGAAAACATGGATTTCTCTGCAATAAGATATCAAATCGCAGATATCAAGGCATCATTTTATTCAGCTTCCTATGACCTACGTGGCCATGTAGATGGCTTAGGAGGGTTGGTCCTACTGACAAATTCCCTTTAAGGGAAGTTTATGTTAGGGATTTAAAGGGATATAAAGGGATTTAATTAGGCATTTCCCAGCACTCGCATCTTATATAAAAATATGGTGCCTAATGTCAGGGGATTCATTGCCAGTTCCAAAAAAGGCAGGCAGTGATGGCAACACTGAAAAGTATCATACATTGCAAGATATAAAGAGGTATTCCCATCCCAGACATTATAGCATATCAGAAAGTACCATAAATATCTCCTTTGAGTCTTCAAAGGCAATCTTGCCTTACGCAGGCATGTACTATGGAGGACAGAGAATGAACTTCAATCCAATATTGCAGCCAGCATGCAGCCAGCGGGTAAGGAAAGGGTGAATCAAACACCCGAAAATCTCGCCCATATGACTGAAAATTGTTCCCTCCAAATTCAGGTGACAGAGTCCCTTTAACTTTTCTCAGTGAAAAAAATTGGGCATCAGCACTGCCCTATTGATAAGCATTGGTCTGAGTATTATCCAATAAAATATCAGATAGCACTTGTCTGATGTATACGCTCTTGTGAGCAATCCCTAAAGGTACCGTCACACTAGGCGATATCGCCAGCGATCCGTGACGTTGCAGCGACCTGGATAGCGATATCGCTGTATTTGACACGCAGCAGCGATCTGGATCCCGCTGTGAAATTGCTGGTCGCTGCTAGAAGGTCTGCACTTTATTTGGTCGCTAGGTCGCCGTGTATCGCCGTGTTTGACAGCAAAAGCAAGGATACAAGCGATATTTTACACTGGTAACCAGGGTAAACATCGGGTTACTAAGCGCAGGGCCGCGCTTAGTAACCCGATGTTTACCCTGGTTACCAGTGTAAAAGTTAAAAAAACAAACAGCACATACTCACCAGCGTGTCCCCCAGCCTCTGCTTCCTGACACTGACTGAGCGCCGGCCCTAAACTGAAAGTGAAAGCACAGCGGTGACGTCACCGCTGTGCTGTTAGGGCCGGAGCTCAGTCAGTGTCAGGAAGCAGAGGCTGGGGGACGCGCTGGTGAGTATGTACTGTTTGTTTTTTTAACTTTTACGCTGGTAACCAGGGTAAACATCGGGTTACTAAGCGCGGCCCTGCGCTTAGCAACCCGATGCTTACCCTGGTTACCCGGGGACCTCGGCATCGTTGGTCGCTGGAGAGCGGTCTGTGTGACAGCTCTCCAGCGACCAAACAGCGACGCTGCAGCGATCGGCATCGCTGTCGCTATCGCTGCAGCGTCGCTTAATGTGACGGTACCTTTAAGGTGTTGTCCTACCATGGTAACTCCTTCTGTAAATAAAGCTTGCTTAAAGGGAATCTGTCACCCCAAAAATGGCCTATAAACTAAGGCCACCAGCATCAGGGATTTATCTACAGCATTCTGTAATGCTGTAGATAAGTCCCCGATGTAACCTGAAAGATGAGAAAAACAGGTTAGATTATACTCACCTGGGGGGCGGTCCTGGTCCGATGGGTGTCTCGGGTCCGGTCCAGCACCTCCCATCTTCTTACAATGACGTTCTCTTCTTGTCTTCATGCTTCGGCTCCTGCACAGGTGTACTTTGTCTGCACTGTTGAGGGCAGAGCAAAGTACTGCAGTGCGCAGGTGCTGGGCCTCTCTGACCTGTCCCGGCGCCTGCGCACTCCAGTACTTTGCTCTGCCCTCAACAGTGCAGACAAAGTACGCCTACGCAGGAGCCGAAGCATGAAGACAAGAAGAGGACATCATCTAATGAAGATGAGAGGCCCCGGACCGGACTGCGACGCCCATCGGACCGGACCGCAGCGGGACCGCCCCTGGGTGAGTATAATCTAGCCTCTTTTTCTCATCTTCCAGGATACATCCGGGGCTTATCTACAGCATTCCAGAATGCTGAAGATAAGCCCCTGATGCCGGTGGCCTTAGTTTATAGGCCATTTTTGGGGTGACAGATTCCCTTTAAACTCTTGATGATCAGCTGTGGAGGTTGTCGCCGGCCATACATGGGGTATTACATGATAGGCATTCAGATCATTGGCTGTCTGATGCTCCATAGTGACTGTCTATGATGTTAGCACAATTTGTTTTAATATATAGGTGAATAAAGAATTTAGAAAATTTTACACACATTGGGTGAGACTTACCAAGCAAAACGTGCAAAATCCTGGTGAAAAGGTGAAATACATGACACATGTCAAATTATGTTCTTGACACTTTTTACACTTACCTCTTCAGTTCTGAAATATTTGTGAAAAATAAAGGATGGCTGAGGGTCTTAAAACAGTTTTCCATCAATACATTTTTTAACCTCATCGACTTGCTTTAGGTAACAATAATAGAATCATCGATACTCACCAATCCCTACTGCAACAGTGATGTCATGACTACAATGCACATGACCACTGCGGCCAAATAAAGGGATCAGCGATGTAGTCAGCATGAGACTGCTCAACCGAGTAATTAGCTGCAGTGGTCACCTACACTGTAGTTGTGATATAACCGCTGCAGTCTGTTCACAAAGACCAGGAGAAGCAAGTGTGACATGCACTGTGCTCCAATCCTCTCACATGAGGGACTCGCAGCACAGGTGTAAAGAAGACGGAGAAAGTAATTTCTCCATCTTCTCCATTGTCAGCATCTGTGGTAATCGCACTGCACTCGGATGACATCCGAGTGCAGTCCGATGTTCCACACACACCCATAGACTTATACAGGTGCGTGATCCAATTCTCAGATGCCCTCGCACCATGCTGTGATTGTTTTCTCATGATGATTGGGAGCTGCCCCATAGTATAACACTAGTCCAAGTGCTAACAATGCCTTATCGTATAGCACTCGCCCGTGTTGTGTGAGCGAGTCTTTAGAGCATAGGTGATCTTATTATATTTATCTACAGAAAGCTGATGGGATTAAAAAAATATTGATAAAAACCCTTTAAAATGAGTCACCTTTACTTAAGCCATTCGGAATACATTAGTGTAAATGTACCATCAGATATAATGTGGTATATGGGAGAGATAAATGTCTGCTATTCCCTATACGGTAGGTTAGACCAAACCTATGATGGCCCGTGTCATTTTGATATATTTGGAGTAACTGGCAAAGTTTTTTACTCGTAATTGTTAACAGCCTACAACAGTAATTGTAAATCTCCTCCACTGACTTCCATAAATGTATTAAGTCATGGTTATAGCTAGAATCTAGTGTTCACGTCTGACATGCATCTATCTGAACTGTTTTCTTTTCATTACTACCAGGACTTAATGAGCTACAGGAACATCATTGGTGATCTGAAAATATTTCTTGATAAATACGAGTTTGACATACTTATTCTTTTGGCCAGCTACTCATCAGGCGATCAGGCAACAAGACAACAAATAGCTGTCTATTCGGAGAACCCTGAATTATGTAACCAAGTAAGAGCTGATTTCATTTCTAAAGTAACTATTATGTGCTTTGAATTTTATTTTGTAGTATGTACATATATACTGTAGTTTACAGTGCTGCTGTTTGTTAATTTTATTGTTATAAATGTGGTTTTATTGTTATAAATGTGGTTTCACTATCACAAGCCCCATTATGGTAGTTGAATATTATAGTAGGTCATCTGTGGTGTAAGTCTCCAAGTACAGAGTGATTAAATATTGTCAGCTCACCCTATATAACCGGCATGCATGGCAAGGCTCAGTATAGTAAAATCCATAGACATTTTTAACTTATATTACATATACATAGGCCATAAGATAAAACACCATATAAAAGGGATTTACATTGTTACACGTTTCAGTTTGATTCCTGAAACATGTAATGTCACCAGCATTTTGCCACCTAATCACGTACTGGGCTAATTGGTAAACCTGCACCAGTGTAGTTCCTTAAATTCATGAGCTCAGCATAACCCCGCCTCTACCATTGATTTGTAGATTTCTTCATATTGTTACACCAGCGCCAACATCCCTGCATGGTGTCTTACCCTCCCCCCAGCAGGGACTCCGACTTTCTGACCAACTCGGCTGCTCCCCCGACTCCCAACGTGGCTCCTGTGTCTCCGTACTTGCTTACGCTGCGCAAATCTTCTGGCAGCGCATTTAAGGAGTGATGGTGCATGCTCGCTGCCTCTTAAAGGGGCTACATGCACACTCTTGATTTATCACCAAGCTGATTGCTGGGAGACACTAGGAACTTAAAGCGTCTTCGCCTGTAGGGAGGTGCCTGAGCAAAAATTGTCTAAGTAAGTCTGCAAGCTGCTAGTCTGTTGTAGGTCCCTTTAACTGTCCACTTTACCTGTACCAGCACCAGCCTTGTCTAAATCAGTACTTGAACATGAGACCACTTTGGCGATACCTTTTCCTGAAACTGCACCTGCGGTACCTGAATCTGAAACTGTTCTGGCAGTACCTGAACTTGAAACTGCTCCGGCAGTACCTGAGCCAAAAACTGTTCTGGCGGTACTTGAATATGATACCGCTCCGGCAGTACCTGAACCAGAAACTGTTCTGGCGGTATTTGAATATGATACCTCTCTGACAGTACCTGAACTGCACCTGCGGTAAATGAAACCACTTCGGGTGTACCTGAGCCAGGACCCGTGCTTGAGATTCGCATTATTTATACCAGCTTCAGTGCTGGTCCCATCTGAACCAGCTCCAATATCTGTTCACCAGAATCCAGCCCGCCTTGGACTCCTACAAATAAATGGTGCGGGTGGAGTTTTACTGAGCTCAACATTTATTGTAAATCTACAGCAGATAAAACAGTGATTTAAAAAATAATTACAACACACAGTCCAGTAAGTGATACACTATCTCTGACCCTAAATCGTGCTGCTCTAAAGGTACCGTTACACTAAAAGACGTACCAACGATCACGACCAGCGATACGACCTGGCCGTGATCGTTGGTAAGTCGTTGTGTGGTCGCTGGGGAGCTGTCACACAGACAGCTCTCTCCAGCGGCCAACGATCAGGGGAACGACTTCGGCATCGTTGAAACTGTCTTCAACGATGCCGAAGTCCCCCTGCAGCACCCGGGTAACCAGGGTAAACATCGGGTTACTAAGTGCAGGGCCGCGCTTAGTAACCCGATATTTACCCTGGTTACCATTGTAAAAGTTAAAAAAAAACAGTAGATACTCACCTTCTGATGTCTGTCACGTCCCCCGGCGTCCACAGGGTTACGCGCTGCTGCCGAGAACTTCCTGCACTGACTGTGTCAGCGCCGGCAGTAAAGCAGAGCACAGCGGTGGACGTGACAGACATCAGAATGTGAGTATGTAGTGTTTTTTTTTTTTTTACTTTTACAATGGTAACCAGGGTAAATATCGGGTTACTAAGCGTGGCCCTGCGCTTTACCCTGGTTACAAGTGAACACATCGCTGGATCGGCATCACACACGCCGATCCAGCGATGACAGCGGGTGATCTGACGATGAAATAAAGTTCTGGACTTCTAGCTCCGACCAGCGATATCACAGCAGGATCCAGATCGCTGCTGCGTGTCAAACACAACGAGATCGCTAACCAGGATGCTGCAACGTCACGGATCGTTATCGTTCTCGCTGCAAAGTCGCTTAGTGTGAAGGTACTGAAGGTGATGGTGTAATGAAAACCTGGTCACAGATTCCCTTTAAAAAATCCAGGCCCAGAAAAAAAAACCATAAAAGTGCCAGCAAACTAAGTCTGATGAGAAAATCCAGTATTTCTGGACATATTATCTTAACCAGCTTCCATACCTCCCTCCAATATTTTCCATGATTCAGGCTCACAGTAGACAGTCTATCTGTTAATTTTTATGGTTAGCCATATGTTGCACTTTATTATGCAGCTAATATGTCCCATCTGAGTTATAGTATCTGTTGTACCTCACTCTATATTTATTTCTAATTACATTTACAATATCATAGTCATATGTTTGCATATACAGTGTACACATATATATTATTTTTATTTCAATCCATTAAACATCATCTTTGCATGTCATAGGTGTGCTGTGAATTGGAAGAATGCCAAAATCCGTTCCTTGATCTTGAGCCATCAGATTATGGGTGTGATCGTTTTTTTGTTTATCAGCAAGACAGCCCTTTAGTAACTTGTGAGCAAGTGGCAGCAATGATCAAAGAAGCCATCAACAGAAGACGTATCGGTGTTGTTCCCAACAGCCGGACGTCCTCAACTGAAGCTGTTGCTGGTAGCGCACCTCTCTCACAGGGATCATCTGGTATTATGGAGCTTTATGGTTCTGATGTAGACCCTCAGCAAAATCCATCAAACTTCCCAGATAATCAGCAGGACATTAATGGATCAGTGCAGGCCCAAGTGGATGTCAATGTTGATCTTGTGAGCCCAGATAGTGGCCTTGCAACAATAAGAAGTAGCAGGTCTTCTAAAGAGAGCTCTGTTTTTCTCAGTGATGACAGTCCAGTTGCAGAGCATGCAGGTACTCATCACAATTTTGCTCCTGGAATGGATTCTTACAGTTCTATCCCAGAATGTGTAGTTATTGAAGAAGAAACCCCCTCCACTAGGAATAACAGTGATAATCTTGACCTCTTCAGCTTTGACTTAGTCCCTAATATGCGTTCTGAATCTTCATCACATTCTGCAGACTATTCTATGGCTGATGATTACTTTTTTCAGAGTGATTCCTCAGAAGGTCAGCAAGCTACTGCTCAAAAAGAACATGACCAACCCCATTTCTACAGAAATGAAGTAGCTAACTGTTCAACAAAATTGCTAAATTCCAAATCTGGAAAGACTTCATTGTTAGAAGTAGAAAATATTAGTTTAGTAGAGTTTGATGACAATTTCATGCATAGTCCTGAGAACCATGAGGATTTGTGTGACAAACATCCTAGTGTAAGTGATCTAGTTGAGTTTAATTCTCCTTTATCTTCTGATGTTCCTGGACATACAGAAGTTAAAATTCCTCCTACACCTATGAACAGTCTAGTGGAAAGTTCTCCCCTGGACAACGGGCCTCCAACTTTTTTTCCAGAAGATGTTATAGAGAAAATTAATGAAATAGGAGCTGCTGACATATCTCAGGTTAAATATAACTACTGGTGGAATGGAGGGGAACAAAACTTAACACAAGAGGCCTTGCTAAATACCGACACCTGGAGCTCAAGTGAACAGGAACCTGTGTTCAATAGCCCAGATTCATGGAAAGGCCAAAAGCAAAAAAATAATCATGAAGCTGGAAAAACAAATGGATCATTTCATATGAAAGTACCTAATTGTCCCAACAGGCAAAATTATGATAACGCCACAGGGCAGGAAAACAAAACATTTTCAGATTTATGGAGCTCTAACCAACCCATAGACTCAACTTCAGATCCATGGTGTGCATCTCCAGATAGCTATGGACAAAGTGCTAATCAACCATTTGATACATGGGATTCTTTGCATGTGGCTAACCATAAGAGATACTTTTCCAAAGCAAATGAAGTAAGTGAAGTAACAAGTGACCTTTCTTTAGAAAATCATCCTGATATAAGTGATCAAAGTAACACACTCGATCAAGAAATACTGGAAGCAGAACAGCACTCAAAACAAAAATGTGACACTCCGAATGGATACTCAAAATGCTTAGATCCTGATGGAGAGGAATCAAATGATTTAATACACATACAAAGAAACCTCTGTGTGTGGGACTTTTGTCAAAGTAATAAAGAATCAAATGTTCTTAAGGGAGAAATTGATTGGGAAGACCCATTTTTGTCTTATAGGTGCATGGACTTTACAATCCCTAGCACAAGCAAAGACTGCGTTGTTTCTCCTCCAGATACCAATTATTCAACGTCAGACTCAGTATCTTCCCCTTTGTACGAAGATGATATAAAGGATAATGAGAAAACATGGGAAGAATCAAAAACAGAGCTTCTTCATGATAGTGAAGAGTTGACATTTGATAAAAGTAGCTCTTCAAATACAGAAAACATAAATTATTCAACTGAAACTATCAATTCAGAAGTTCCATGTAAGACATCTGAAAAAATAGATGAAGTAAATTCCATGATAGAAAAAAGTGACCATATGAACAACTTGACACCCTGTTCATGGCAAAACTTTAGTCTTGAATGTATGGAAGGGGAAGATTTAAAACAAAATAGCAGAGAATTATCCAGTGATGAAAATATACCCAAAACAAGCTCTGATAATACACATCAATTCCACTTTGCCAACAATGATGTAAGTCATTTTTTACATTGTGATCCTCAGAGTTCTTCAGCAAGTAAAACACCAGATGATATTCTCATTAAAATTCATAAGCTATACGTAAAAGACAATTCAGCTGGAAAAGTCAGATTAAATGACCGTGATGATCGCTCTTCTGTTAGGCTAGCTAGCATCAAACCACTTTCTCCTGATTTAATGAATAAGATTGTCAATGTTTTCAGTGAACATCAGCTTGATGATATTCGTAAACAACGTGAAGATGTGACTTCACACGTGGTAAATCAAGATCCAGACATTTGGGAAACAGATTTGCAGTATGACACAGAATCATCCTCTCTGAACACTCCTGATGATTTAGATACTTTACAAGATGTCAATTTGTTAAATAAATCTCCAGAGTTTGGTTTAAGGATAGGATGTCATGACTGTGACAAAAATATAGACTGTGTTATCCACTTGTCCCCAGTCAATGACACTCATAGTCAGGCCAATAATAAGTACACTTCACAGAATTCAGGTCCATTGAGTTCAGAGGCAAATAACACATGTAAACCCTATATTCATGAGAAAAGTATCTGCACTAAACAGCAATCTCCTAATAGGAACATTGAAGTAAAGGAAAATATATTATATGGTGACATCAATTGCAAACCTCACATAGATACTACACATGCAGATGTTGAAGATACTATTGTACATGGAAATGTATTATCTTCCTCCCATAGTAACTATATATCAGCTGATTTAAGTTTGCGTATATCTAATGTTAGCGTTGTACAAGATCTGAAAATTGACCCTTGTCACAATGTAAATGCCCTCAGTGGCTCTCCCAATTCTAGTTCACCAAGCCCAGACTTAGGTGACAACTTAGGTCCAATACATGGTGACATTTTATATGGAAATAAAATAGATAATTCCTTAGTGTCAAAGAATACCTTTCACAACAATACAACAGATCCTGATAGTATTCACTCTTCTAACATATCATCTGGTATGACTAGTAAAGTTCCTCTGAATCTGGATATTTGGAACACACAAATTTGTGAAGATTCCGAATCTTCATCAAGTCCTGTGTCAAATGATGTACTTGACCACCCCAGCCCAATGTGTAGTAATGTTAAAAATTGTTTCCAGGAAAAGGTGCTAGATATGGAATCAACGATTACATTCTTTAATGATACTCATTCCAGTTCAACTACACCCGGCACAGAAGAAGAAAGTTTGGACGAACAAGTAGATTGCTTCAATGATTATCCCTCAGAAGAGTATACTGTAATAAAGGGTACATCAGAATGTCTTAATAATCTTTCAGATGAAGCAAAACAATCCAAACTGGATCCAAACAGTCTTCTCAATCTAAGTTGCCCTACTTTTAACAATTTACACCCAGTTAATGGTGGGTATGAGGAAAATTCCAAAATTGTAAACCCATCAGAAACTAGAAAGGAACATGAAGATAAAAATACTCAATTATTAGATTGTTTGGATGAAGAGGAAGACATATGTTCACAAGTGTTTTACGAATCAAACATGAACACCATCTCAGATAATGGACCTGCTCCAAATGTTGGTATTGAAAGCCTAAGTCATGTAAATGTATTGTCATACAACATAGATCTTCTTGCTCATACTTATGAAGGCGAAGCTCGAGATGAACAAGGTTACAGTGATGTGTATGCTATGAGAAAGTCATCAGACTATATAGATGATATTGAACAATCCCAGCTAGTCTATGCAGATGACTTGTCTTCTGATGTTCTAGATCGACACAATGACATGGAAAGTAGCTTTGAGCACTGTGAGGCATTTACCAAAGATGGTCCTAATCAAACTGACTATATCCCAGATATCCTAGGTGACTACACTCAGCAATCCTCTCCTTTCCTTTACGTAGAACCAGATCTATGGAACATGACAGAGAAAGCCTACACCAAACAATCAGTGGGTGACAGTCTTGATGAACTTTATAGCTGTGAAAACCTTTCTCTGACTTCCGTTAGCCCAGATCTGTGCCAAGAATATGAATACAGCCAAATGTATCGGAAGCTTGGAAGCATGGGAACAGACAGTATCCCAAGGATAAGAGCACTATCTGAAAGTACAAAAGAAAGACAAAGTACTGCTCATGGTGAAGAGACAAAAATATCACATTCTCTCCCATCACTTGCATGTGACGACCATACTTCGAAGTCTTCCAACACTATTGAGAAAGTAGACTTGGCAGTCAACTCTACAGATTTTGGTGAGTGAAGTATCATTATTATTTTATTTAGCACCATTAATTTCACAGCACTTTACAGGCACTATCACCACTGTCCCTGTTGGGCCTCACAATCTAGTGTGTATGTCTTTAGGGTGTGGGAGGAAACCAGTGCAAACATGGGGAGAACATATAAACACCTATCAGATGTTGTCCTTGGATTTGAACCCCATATGCACTGCAAAACAACAGTGCTATTCACTGAGCCCCCATGCTGACCATAGGTTACATTAATTCTGAAATGGATAGCTTTTTCTTTTAATTCTAGCTTGATCTATAGCATCCAAAAAAGTCAAAACATTTTGACGTTTTTATTAGGTCAGAAAATTCTAGCATAATTCTTTCGGGACATCTCTCGTAATACAGAACATTTAACTTACATGAAGTGTGTGGAAGCAAGATATTTCACGGTAAAGAGCTGAAACTTATATACAGTAGTGGAAGAACTAGGAGTGACGCCTGCAGAGACGGACTCACGATTTATATATAAAGGGTAGCACAAATTTCCAGCAGGTGGCAGCACTGGTCCATTACAACTGTATAATGTTAATAATGCATTTACCATGATATTTTCGGAAAATAAAATGCAATTCTATATTTAACTATCTTTATAGCAACAAGGAATATTTTATTGGGGCACCACTGCTGATGTCTTCATTCCAAAAAAATGTATATATAATTTCCTATGAATATGACCAATTGTAAGGGAGAAAGTAGTCTTATCACCTCCATGAAATTGAGGACATGCATTCCAGCACTTCAAAAGTGCAGAGAGGCTCACTTTTTTCTTTATTCAACAGATACAGATTCAACAGATACTCGCATTCCCTTGACCAACCACCGCTTATCCTGTGGTAGTCCTCCTTGTCTTTGCTTGTGACCATGCAGTCAGTCAGTGGCTGCAGCAGAAATGCACAGTGACGTGTGGGGAGGCCTGTAAAGTGTGGCCAGTAACAGCGGTTTTCACTGATTGATTGCAGCGGGGTCACATGCTGGGCGCTTATGATTAAAGACAAAGAGGACCACCAGATTGGAAGTGCTGGATTTTATGACATTTTACAGATATTTTATTTCTTTTCTTAAAAGTTGGATAATCCCTTTAATTCTGTGCCATTTTCTTTGAATTCTGAAGGGCCAAATATCTTAGCTACTACACTATTAATTGCAGAAATGGAGACCTGACAAAAGCCTGTCGGACCCATGATAAGTCAATGACATCTATGAGCTTTGATAGCAGAACAGATTATAACAGATCCATCATATTCTGTAAAACTGCAACTACGAGGACATATAAACAGTATCTAAAAGTAAAATCACGTTGTGTTTTTGCTGCTTTTTTATGTAAATTAAAAGCTGTATTTTACAGTACCAGTAAAAGCTATGATATTTCAGAAATCTCATGCACACACATCATTTTTTTTCCTTACTGAATTGGAAAACTGCTGCAGCATTTCACTTCTTTCAGTGTTTTTGCAGCTTTTCTTCGCCCGTAGAAAGCAATGAGTAAGTGCAAAAACACAGCAAAGACGCAGGTTTCAGGTGTTGCTGCATTTTTGGTGCAGAAAACTCAGAAACAACAGGCACTAAACTGTATGAGCATGAAAAATACAGCAAAATCTGCTTTTTTAAGCAGCTTCTTTACTGCCAAGAGAGCAGATTTTGCCTGCAGAAAAAAGCGCAGCAAAAATGCAACATGTGATCATAGCCTAAATGTAGGAGATCAAATTTCTATTGCAAATCTATGCTTCCCAGTACAGATAGTATCTTAACAACTGATTCAATATACAGATTACCAGTCATTGCAGAGAACTTGAGCACATAGTAGGACATGGTGTAAATTCCAATGGGTAGAGATAAGGAGTTTATGGTGCAATTTATGCAAATTATCCTTTAGAGCAGAGGTGGAGAACCTCAGGCCCCAGGGCCATTTACGGCCCTCGATGACCTTTTATCAGGACCCCGGGCAGGGAGGTGCAGTTTGATTACAACCAGCTCATTAATTTCTTCTTGCTCTGTTAGCACACACTCGCAGTGTCTGAACACTGAAGGGCATGCAATGAAAGGTTGCGTCCTGACACCAGTGCCAGAGTCAGGATGTACTTTGTGGGCCGAGTTTGTACGGCCCCCGAAGGATGGTATAAATATCCAAATGGCCCTTGACAGAAAAAAGATTCCCCACCCCTGCTTTAGAGGTTCTATCAAGCCATATCTTTACATTGACTATGCATTTTGTTTTTCTTTCTAGAAACCAGTGGACTTCCAGTAAAGAGTTGGAAACCTGACATTAGAGTAGACTTGGCAGTAGATAGCAATGATCCTGTTTATCCGGCCATAGATGGGTCAGATAGCAGAAGCGTGGAGACCAAACTCCCTAGTAGGGTGGCATCTGAAAGTGAAATCCACATTTTTTCATTCAGTGCCACTGGTGTGGTGCCTCAGCAAACAATGTTGGATACAGCTTATTCAGTGGAGTCTCCAGATACATTTCAGTCAATCTCCATGACAAATGGAAGTGAAAAGCAAATGAATCTCAGATCCCAATCCTTTCAATTGGAAGAAAAAACTTATTCTATCTTACCTCAAAGGAGAGAGAGTAAAAAGAAATCAGACGAAATCTCAGAACATGAGCACAGCTGGAGTATAATACTGAGCCAGGCGGAGGCCTCCGATACCTCACCTGAAGACATTTTCTACAGAGCAGAAGCTGCAGATTGTGATAAAGACTTGGGAGAGAATTTATATATGGAATCTGAAAGACCGGAGGAATATCAGACATTATTTAGGGAAACCGATTACACAGACCTTGAGGAAAGCTTTGAACTGTGTAAACTAGACGAGAGTGCCGCCAAAACACGGAAAGAAATAGATCATCTGTTCAAGTCACAAGAAGCATGGCTACCATTAAAGCTTCATTCTGAAGGTGGCGCACTTGCCAAGGATCTGACAACTGCCAGTGCTTCTATGGCCTCTGATGAAAGGTAGGATATATGCTTTTTTACTTACACTAATGCAAAGTGTGCATGCTTATTTTATGATGAGGTGAATAGGAATCTTTTGGACCTGTTTTTCCTCTCATAGGAAAACTTGTGAGGTCCCCATACACATTACATCGTCAGTCAAGGATAATTTCGAACATACCTAACTTTTCAGGAAAATTCCACAACCATAGCTTTAACTACCAAAGTAACAAGCACACAAGTTACTTTGCGGCACATCAGCTAGGAGGACCTGTGTTATCTTATAGGTCTAGTGGATGATATAAATGGAGAACAAGAGGGCCTACAGAAAAAAGTTGAAAATTGAACACAGATCTCAAGAAGGATGATGGGGTACCGAAAGAAATCAAAATTGTCATAAAACTTTAACCCTTCAAGCTCCATGGCGGATATATTTGTCATGGAGCGTGTAAGAGAGTTGAAGCTCATTCAGAAAGAAAACTCCCTCTACAGAGGGCAGATGCAGGCTATAACCGACATCTACCTCTAACTGCTGCGATCAGCTGCTGTTAGCCCCTTAAATGCTGCTATCAATCACTGACAGCAATTTAAGCACCATGATCAAGCCTGGATGTTAATTAAAGCAACCATCAGCTCTTGGAAAAAGGAGAGACAAACAGAAGGGCAAAAAATGAAAACTTGCCCGGTTCTTAGGGGATTGCTTTTTCCCCAACACTGTTGATAAGTAATGTACACTTGTGACATAACAAACGATGTGTCATAAAATAAGATTATCAGATCTCCTAAAATGTAGGAAAGGGTTTGTAATGTTTTTTCTTTACTGCTACAAAGAGGAAAAAATACAAATTTGCATTACAACTGTACAGTAAGTAAGCTTATTTTATAGTTAACAAAAAAAAAAGCTTAAAAGAAGTGTGGCTACGTGAGATCTCAATAGAATGGCAGCAAGCAGAGATCCAGTAAAATCTCTACCATGTTCTCATAACAAATTATAGGCTATTGTCTAAGAATTCACACAAATAACACATCATCTCTTTACAAGGAATATGTTGTCTATAAAGCCACCCTTGTCTACAGCCTATGAGACTTCTTTATATGGGGATGGCCTTGTAGGCCTTGCTGAGCGAGTGTACACAGTGTTCTAAAAACACTCCTTAGCTCATCAAGATTATATGAAAAACTTGTTTTAGTAAGTCAGATGGTATAACCGTTAATCAAGAGGGGTGTTTCAATCAATCCCAAAAATGTACTTACAAAGCAAATTAGATCAAACTGTAACAAAGATCTATTCCAATGTGTAGATAAGGGTGGTGCCTCTTAGGGCTCACTCACACGAGCATATAACTCAGATGATTGCTATCTGATGTTTTATCGGATAGCACTCGGACCAATTTTATACTATAGGAAAGTACTAATCAGCATTTTTTTCTACAGACAAAAACGGTCTGTGGAAAAAATCGCAGTATCCTGCGAGTGGCATTGCAAATCGTATCACACCCATCCATTCAAGTCTTTGGGTGCGTGTAAGATATCAGACTTTCCTTGGATGTCATCACAGTGCAGTCTGATCTACATGGACACAGACAATGGAGAAATTAAGTTGTCCGTCTTCTCCGCACCTGTGATGCGATTCTTCATGTGAAAATAAACCAAAAGATAGGGCCCTCCATGTGAAGAATGTCACAACACATTTGCGGTGCAGGAAGGAACAACGCTGATGCTAAGCGGTGATTGACAGTCCTGGAGCGCTGCAGCACCTTCCGCCGGTTCCTGGTGTCCTCATACAGTTAAAAATTATTAAAGGTGTGCTGTGGAAATCCACAGGGCGCCACTTTGTGATGAAGGGGATGGATCGTCCCTGAAACACATTGGGTGTTGAATAAATCGACTTTTCCTATCTGACCTGGGTGGTTCCTGATTCTGAACATGGCGCCCTGTGGATTTCCACAGCCCACCTTTCATTGTTTTTCACGATTCTTCATGTGAGAGAATCACATCACAATAAACTGACACAACTCTGATAAAAGTTTGAGCCAAGTGTCATTAACATAATTGACACAATTCTCACAGAAGACAGAAACATTGCTCATGTGAGCGAGTCCTTAAAGTGATTCTCTACCCCAGACACAAAATTTGCCTATATGTAGCTAACATATAGATAACACATCCAATGCCCTTTTTTTTATCTCAGCTGTTGCTGTTCCCAAAATGGCTTCCACAGTTGCACAGTGAGAGCTGTGGAAATTCTAAACCTGTGCCTTCCACTGCCATTTACAGGTATGGACACATCATCAGCGTCATCATCAGTTGTTGTAAAAAGTCAGTTATGAGGTCACCACAGTTCAAGTTCAGTGAATTCATAGCAGATCACCGAAATTCTCATGGTGAGCTTGAATTGCAGTGACCTCATCACTGACTTTTTCCCACTGTGCTGGGGTCACCGCAGTTTAGCCCTTCTGAGAATGGAGCCTCACTTACCAGCGGTAACCACGATGATGTCACCGCTAGTCACTGATGCTGCGCTCATAGCAGCTCATGCATCAGTTGTTCTCAGCCTGGACAGTCTCATCTTGGCCAAGTTGGAAACTATTTATCCCCAGACATGGATTACGGCGAAGGACAGAATATCGGACAGTTAAGGGATATTGGTGTTACTAAGCCGTGGGCTTGATGTCACCATACAATACAAAGGTGACATCAACCCCACAAATATGAAGCCCACTAGCCACCATGACAGAGCAAGTGGGAAGAGCCAGGCAAAGCACCATAATTGGCACATCCAATATATGTGCCTTTTCTGGGCGGCTGCCGGCTGCTATTTTTAGGCTGTGAGGGGTCAATATCCATGGCCCCTTACCAGCCTGAAAATATCAGCCCCCAGCAGTCTGCTTTAGCAATGCTGGTTGTCAAAAAAGGGGGGGACCCCACACCGTTTTTTAAAATTATTTATTTAAATAATTAAAAAAAAAAACTGTGGGGACCCCTCTATTCTTGATAGCCAGCCTTTTCATTTATTTATTTACTACCTGAAGAGCCCGGCGTTACCTGGGCAAAGTAAATATCTGTGGTTAGTTATAGCACCTCACTTCTCTTATTTTCCCATCATGCCTCTCATTTTCCCCCTCACATCTCTCATTTTCTCCCTTACACCTCTCATTTTCGCCCTTACTCTTCTTATTTTCCCCCTCCTCTCATTCCCCCCCTCACTCCTCTCATTCCCCCCTAACACTTGTCATTTCGACCTCACATCTGTCATTTTCCGATCACTCCACTATTTTCCCTCACTCCTTTCATTTTGCACTCACACCTTTTCATTTTCACCTCACACCTCTCATTTTCCCCTCAGTATATACATGTTTGTCATCTCCCTTATATATAGTATACACCTGTATGTCATCTCCTGTATATAGCATATACCTGTATGTCATCTCCCCTGTAAATAGTATATACCTGCTGTATGTCATCGCCTCCTGAATATTGTATATACCTATGTGTCATCTCCTCCTGTATATAGTATATACCTGTATGTCATCTCTTCTGTATATACTATATACCTGTATGTCATCTCCTGTATATAGTATATACCTGTATGTCATCTCCCCTGTATATAGTATATACCTGCTGTATGTCATCTCCCCCTCTATATACCTATGTGTCATCTCCTCTTTTATATAGTATATACCTGTATGTCATCTCCTCCTGTATATAGTATATACGTGTGTCATCTCCTTCTGTATATAGTATATACATGTAAGTCATCTCCTCCTATATATAGTATATACCTGTGTGTCATCTGCTCCTGTATATAGTATATACCTGTGTGTCATCTCCTCCTGTATATAATATGTACCTGTATGTTATCTCCTCCTGTATATAGTATATACCCGTGTGTCATCTCTTCCTGTATATAGTATATACCTGTGTGTCATCTCCTGTATATAGTATATATCTGTGTGTCATCTCCTCCTGTATATAGTATATCCGTGTGTCATCTCCCCTGTATATAGTATATACCTGTGTGTCATCTCCTCCTGTATATAGTATATACCTGTATGTCATCTCCTCCGGTATATAGTATATACCTGTGTGTCATCTCCTGTATATAGTATATACCTGTGTGTCACCTCCCCTGTATATAGTATACTAGACTGTGGCCCGATTCTAATGCATCGGGTATTCTAGAATATGCATGTCCCCGTAGTATATGGACGATGATTCCAGAATTCGCGGCAGACTGTGCCCGTCGCTGATTGGTCGAGGCAACCTTTATGACATCATCGTCGCCATGGCAACCATTATGACATCTACGTCGATACTGTGCCCGTCGCTGATTGGTCGAGGCGAATTTGCGGCAGACTGTGCCCGTCGCTGATTGGTCGAGGCAACTTTTATGACATCATCGTCGCCATGCTGTGCCCGTCGCTGAATGGTCGAGGCCTGGCGGCCTCGACCAATCAGAGACGCGGGATTTCCAGGACAGACAGACAGACAGACAGAAAAACCCTTAGACAATTATATATATAGACTAGACTGTGGCCCGATTCTAATGCATCGGGTATTCTAGAATATGCATGTCCCCGTAGTATGTGATTCGCGGCAGACTGTGCCCGTCGCTGATTGGTCGAGGCAACCTTTATGACATCATCGTCGCCATGGCAACCATTATGACATCATCGTCGCCATGCTGTGCCCATCTCTGATTGGTCGAGGCCGCCCGACAAACCGTCGACCACTCCATATAAGGTATGGTCTACAAACCGCCAACCACTCCATATAAGGTATGGTCTACAAACCGCCGACCACTCCATATAAGGTATGGTCTACAAACCGCCGACCACTCCATATAAGGTATGGTCTACAAACCGCCGACCACTCCATATAAGGTATCCTGTTTGTAGACCATACCTTATATGGAGTGATTTCCAGGACAGACAGACAGACAGACAGACAGACAGAAAGACAGACAGACAGACAGACAGACAGACGGAAAAACCCTTAGACAATTATATATATAGATACTTGTAAGTCATCGCCTCCTGTATATAGTATATACCTGTGTGTCATCTGCTCCTGTATATAGTATATACCTGTGTGTCATCTCCTCCTGTATATACTATGTACCTGTATGTTATCTCCTCCTGTATATAGTATATACCCGTGTGTCATCTCTTCCTGTATATAGTATACTAGATTGTGGCCCGATTCTAACGCATCGGGTATTCTAGAATATGCATGTCCCCGTAGTATATGGACAATGATGATTCCAGAATTCGCGGCAGACTGTGCCCGTCGCTGATTGGTCGAGGCAACCTTTATGACATCATCGTCGCCATGGCAACCATTATGACATCTACGTCGATACTGTGCCCGTCGCTGATTGGTCGAGGCGAATTCGTGGCAGACTGTGCCCGTCGCTGATTGGTCGAGGCAACCTTTATGACATCATCGTCGCCATGCTGTGCCCGTCGCTGATTGGTCGAGGCCTGGCGGCCTCGACCAATCAGAGACGCGGGATTTCCAGGACAGACAGACAGACAGAAAAACCCTTAGACAATTATATATATAGATACCTGTGTGTCATCTCCTGTATATAGTATATATCTGTGTGTCATCTCCTCCTGTATTATACCTCGTTCACACGTTATTTGCTCAGTATTTTTACCTCAGTATTTGTAAGCTAAATTGGCAGCCTGATAAATCCCCAGCCAACAGGAAGCCCTCCCCCCTGGCAGTATATATTAGCTCACACATACACATAATAGACAGGTCATGTGACTGACAGCTGCCGTATTTCCTATATGGTACAGTTGTTGCTCTTGTAGTTTGTCTGCTTATTAATCAGATTTTTATTTTTGAAGGATAATACCAGACTTGTGTGTGTTTTAGGGCGAGTTTCATGTGTCAAGTGGTGTGTGTTGAGTTGCGTGTGGCGACATGCATGTAGCGACTTTTGTGAGATGAGTTTTGTGTGGCGACATGCGTGTAGCAACTTTTTGTGTGTCGAGTTGCATGTGACAGGTTAGTGTAGCAAGTTGTGTGCAGAAAGTTTTCCGCATGGCAAGTTTTGTGCGTGGCGAGTTTTATGTGTGGTGCGTTTTGAGTATGTGCAAGTTTTGTGTGAGGCAACTTTAGCGTGTGTTGCAACTTTTGTGCATGTGGCAATTTTTCCACGTGTGTAAGTTTTGCGTGTGGCGAGTTTTCCATGAGGTGAGTTTTGCACGTGTGGTGAGCTTTGCGTGAGCCTAGTTTTGCATGTGTCGAGTTTTGCGCGTGGCGAGTTTTATGTGTGGTGCGTTTTGAGTATGTGCAAGTTTTGTGTGAGGTAACTTTTACATGTGTTGCAACTTTTGTGCATGTGGCAATTTTTCCGCGTGTTCAAGTTCTGCGTGTGGCGAGTTTTCCATGAGGTGAGTTTTGCACGTGTGGCGAGTTTTGCATGAGCCTAGTTTTGCATGTGGCGAGTTTTGTGCGTGGCGAGTTTTGAGCGACGACTTTTGTGTTTCGACTTTTATGTGGCGAGGTTGGTGTATGTGTGGTGAAATGTGTGCTGAGGGTGATATATGTGTTCAAGCACGTGGTAGCGTGTGGCACATTTTGTGTGTGTGTTCATATCCCCGTGTGTGGTGAGTATCCCATGTCGGGGCCCCACCTTAGCGACTGTACGATATATACTCTTTGGCGCCATTGCTCTCACTCTTTAAGTCCCCCTTGTTCACAACATCTGGCAGCTGTCAATTTGCCTCCAAACACTTTTCCTTTCACTTTTTCCCCATTATGTAGATAGGGTCAAAATTGTTTGGTGAATTGGAATGCACGGGGTTAAAATTTCGCCTCACAGCATAGCCTATGATGCTCTCAGGGTCCAGACGTGTGACTGTACAAAATTTTGTGGCTGTAGCTGCGATGGTGCAGATGCCATTCCCGGATACACACACACACACACACATTCAGCTTTATATATAAGATATACCTGTAAGTCATCTCCCCTGTATATAGTATATACCTGTATGTCATCTCCCCTGTATATAGTATATACCTGTATGTCATCTCCACTGTATATAGTATATACCTGTATGTCATCTCCCCTTTATATAGTATGTACCTGTATGTCATCTCCCCTGTATATAGTATATACCTGTATGTCATCTCCTCCTGTATATAATATATAGCTGCATGTCATCTCCTCCTGTATATAGTATATAC
The DNA here is from genome assembly GCF_051348905.1 of Ranitomeya variabilis. NCBI lineage: Eukaryota > Metazoa > Chordata > Amphibia > Anura > Dendrobatidae > Ranitomeya > Ranitomeya variabilis. The sequence goes on from NC_135232.1 coordinate 376,220,564, forward strand.
GTGTATGTCATCTCCCCTGTATATAGTATATACCTGTATGTCATCTCCTCCTGTATATAATATATAGCTGTATATCATCTCCCCAGTATATAGTATATACTTGTATGCCATCTCCTCCTGGCTGTCAATTTGCTTCCAACACTTTTCCTTTCACTTTTTCCCCATTATAATTGTATGGTGAATTGGAACGCGCGGGGTTAAAAATTTCATCTCACAACATAGCCTATGACTCTCTCGGGGTCCAGACGTGTGACTGTGCAAAATTTTGTGGCTGTAGCTGCTGCCAATCCCGGACATACACACACACATTCAGCTTTATATATTAGATTTATAGCGCAGGTGATGGGTGATGAATACTCCCATAAGTCGCTTCTGCTGTCACTGTTACTAGCGGCAGCAGGTGTAGGCTGATGGGAGGAAAAGTCCCATCAGCCACTGACTGCTGTCATTGTTCTCACTTGAATATAACTCTCATCATTCTCCCCTGCTCGCGCTGATCGCCGGCAGAGCCACCTTCAGCACCCAGCTCCGGGGAACAACGCTTACTGTACCGCTGCTTCTCAGGTGAGCGAGTAGTGAAATATTCGGACTCGCTATACTCGTAATGAGTAGGTCCTAATACTCAGGTGTTCATAATGAGTAGCGAGTCCAATGCAAGTCAAGACAGTTCATTTTCCCACGTTCAAGAGTTCACCGCGGGTCAGGCTGTGAGGAAGCACAGCATCAGTGATGTCACTGACATATACTGTATATATGTATACACACCTATTCTATGACTGATCTATGACACTGCGTGGGAGATCCAAATATTGCGAGGCGAGTAGTGAAATACTCGCTATGTTCCGAGTACAGCGAGTACCGCATTACTCGCCGAGTACCGAATACTTGTGAATATACTCGCTCATCCCTAATTACAAACTGTATATAAATGATATTGTTGCTACAGAAATAAAAAGGTGAGATTCACATTTTAATCAAAGTGTGTGAGCCCATGCACACGCAACAGGAAGATCTCATTTTGATTTGATACTACATAATGAGATTCACCTTATTAGTGGAAAAGTGGGATCCAGCTATACTGTACTTTGTTTTAATTAAAAGGAGTCTTAAGACAGATGGGTGGATATGGCGCTAGCCTGAAAAGGAACAGTGACCACTAACTAAATGCACAAGGCATAGTTTAACTACATTAGTAAATGAATTAGTGACAGACTCAAGGATAAGTTGTAGTCTGTAACCATGATGACACATAGCTTCGAAGACCTACATGACCTTTCTACAACAGGTTTTGGATGGTCCTGGAAACTAGTGGTAATTTTAGGATGAAAGTATTGTAGCATTTCTCCAATGACTTCCATTACAGCGCACTAAAACCTGCCCTGCGACATTACTGACAAATGTGCTCACCAGTTTCTCTCTGTCTTCATTGCTAGAGCAAACAAAAGCCTTCTGTACAGATTTAGATATTTTTCCATAACTCTGGTAAATAAATGTGGTCAAAGTGAATTTACCGCTGTGCACTCTCTGTAAAAACAAATTCCTGCAAGACTAGAGATTGCTATTTCTCAAACATTCATAGCCGTGCTACGAAGTAAACAGGGCATTCTTCAGGAAGATTCTTCTCATTTCCTAGCAGTCAGAGCTATGCCCAAGCGATGACAGTATCTTTTACCAGTAGCAGCAATATCGACATAAATGTGTAATGATTAATTTTTCAGGATTCTATTCAGGTGAGAAAGCAGTAAAGTTAAAAGACTGAGTTAAGAAATCTGTTGTATAAGAATACAAATACCATAAAATGCTTGCGCCTTCTTAGTCTTTTGTGACTTCTGTAGTAATATAATGTGCACTTGTCTATTCATACTGGCATATGAGTGGAAAACCTATGACAGAGGAGGTCTATGCTGCTACTAAGTGAATAAGGCGTCATTCGGACGTCACTGATTTTTCACATATATAAAAACACAGATAGAAGTCTAAGGGTTTGCAAAAAAAAATGTTGTATTGATCAACAGCACAGCATCCAATTTTTATGGATACACTGCCATTATTAACATAGGAAACTGTTTTTGATCTCGTAAATGTTATTCACTGCAGATATATAAATATGATGCCATACGGGTGAAAATACAGGTGAAAAATAGTCAATCTTTTCTGGATGAAAATCAGACGATTTACTATTCGCTCGTGTAAACTTACCCTTGTAATGTTAATCATGGACAGTACATGGACTGCACACTGATTCCATCCTTGTGTTGTCCATGATTTTCATGAACCCATAGACTTGTTTGGATAATTTTTGTGTGGGTAATTTTAATCCATGACTCGAATCTAACAAGAACATCTAAACAGCTTCATAGACTAAAATGGGTACATGGTTTAACACAAATGGAACACGTATGTGACTCACAGACATCGGATTGAGGCCTTAATGGGGTTGTCTGGTCTAAAGGCCCCGTTTCACATAGCGAGATCGCTAGCGAGATCGCTGCTGAGTCACAAGTTTTGTGACGCAACAGCGACCTCAGTAGCGATCTCGCTATGTGTGACACGTACCAGCGATCAGGCCCCTGCTGCGAGATCGCTGGTCGTGTCGGAATGGCCTGGACCTTTTTTTGGTCGTTGAGGTCCCGCTGACATCGCTGAATCGGTGTGTGTGACACCGATCCAGCGATGTCTTCACTGGTAACCAGGGTAAACATCGGGTTACTAAGCGCAGGGCCGCGCTTAGTAACCCGATGTTTACCCTGGTTACCAGCGTAAATGTAAAAAAAAACAAACAGTACATACTCACCATCTGTTGCCCGTCAGGTCCCTTGGCGTCTGCTTCCTGCTCTGACTGCCGCCGTAAAGTGAGAGCACAGCAGTGACGTCACCGCTGCGCTCTGCTCTCACTGTACGGCGGCACTCAGTCAGAGCAGGAAGCAGACGGCAAGGGACCTGACGGACATCAGATGGTGAGTATGTACTGTTTGTTTTTCTTGGTAACCAGGGTAAACATCGGGTTACTAAGCGCGGCCCTGCGCTTAGTAACCCGATGTTTACCCTGGTTACCCGGGTGCTGCAGGGGGACTTCGGCATCGTTGAAGACAGTTTCAACGATGCCGAAGTCGTTCCCCTGATCGTTGGTCGCTGGAGAGAGCTGTCTGTGTGACAGCTCCCCAGCGACCACACAGCGACAAAACAGCGACGCTGCAGCGATCAGCATCGTTGTCTGTATCGCTGCAGCGTCGCTGTGTGAGACGGGGCCTTTAAACTGTAAGTATGCTTAAGCTGTCCCCTCCCCCTTCCCCAGGAGGCCCAGGACAGAAATGCTAGTGTATCAGCATAGGGATAACAAAAAGCAACAAACATACAAACACTCACTAAAGGTAGAGAGGTATATAGGGAAGGATAGGAATGTACCAACCAAATGGGAAAAGGACAGTGAGGAAAGCATACACCCAAAAACAACACGCAACCATCTCCAGTATTATTATTATTATTATTTTTTGTTATAGCGCCATTTATTCCGTGGTGCTTTACATGTGAGGAGAGGTATACATAATAAAAACAAGTACAATAATCTTAACCCCTTAGTGACAGAGCCAATTTGGTACTTAATGACCGGGCCAATTTTTACAATTCTGACCACTGTCACTTTATGAGATTGTAACTTTGGAACGCTTCAACGGATCCCGCTGATTCTGAGATTGTTTTTTCGTGACATATTGTACTTCATATTAGTGGTAACATTTCTTCGATATTTCTTGCGATTATTTATGAAAAAAATGGAAATATGGCGAAAATTTTTAAAATTTTGTAATTTTAATACTTTGTATTTTTATGCCCTTAAATCAGAGAGATATGTCACATAAAATAGTTAATAAATAACATTTCCCACATGTCTACTTTACATCAGCACAATTTTGGAAACAATTTTTTTTTTTGTTAGGGAGTTATAAGGGTTAAAAGTTGACCAGCAATTTCTCATTTTTACAACACAATTTTTTTTAGGGACCACATCACATTTGAAGTCATTTTGAGGGGTCTATATGATAGAAAATAACCAAGTGTGACACCATTCTAAAAACTGCACCCCTCAAGGTGCTCAAAACCACATTCAAGAAGTTTATTAACCCTTTATGTGCTTCACAGGAACTGAAACAATGTGGAAGGAAAAAATGAACATTTAACTTTTTTTGCAAACATTTTAATTCAGAACCATATTTTTTTATTTTCACAAGTGTAAAAACAGAAATTTAACCAAACATTTTGTTGTGCAATTTCTCCTGAATATGCCGATACCCCATATGTGGGGATAAACCATTGCTTGGGCGCACAGCAGAGCTTGGAAGAGAAGGAGCGCCGTTTGACTTTTTCAATGCAGAATTGGCTGGAATTGAGATCGGATGCCATGTCATGTTTAGAGAGCCCCTGATGTGCCTAAACAGTGGAAACGCTCCACAAGTGACACCATTTTGGAAACTAGACCCCTTAAGGAACTTAACTAGATGTGTGGTGAGCACTTTAAACCCCCAAGTGCTTCACAGAAGTTTATAAAGTAGAGCCGTGAAAATAAAAAATCGCATTTGTTTACACAAAAATGATCTTTTCGCCCACAAATTCTTATTTTCACAAGGGTAACAGGAGAAATTAGACCACAAAAGTTGTTGTGCAATTTCTCCTGAGTACGTCGATACTCCATATGTGGGGGTAAACCACTGTTTGGGTGCACCGCAGCACTTGGAAGAGAAGGAGTGCCGTTTTACTTTTTCAATGTAGAATTGGCTGGAATTGAGATCGGACACCATGTCGCGTTTGGAGAGCCCCTGATGTGCCTAAACAGTGGAAACCCCCCTCAAGTGACACCATTTTGGAAACTAGACCCCATAAGGAACTTAACTAGATGTGTGGTGAGCACTTTAAACCCCAAGTGCTTCACAGAAGTTTATAACGTAGAGCCGTGAAAATAAAAAATCGCATTTTTTCTACAAAAATTATCTTTTTGCCCCCAAATTTTTATTTTCACAAGGGTAACAGGAGAAATTAGACCACAAAAGTTGTTGTGCAATTTCTCCTGAGTATGTCGATACCCCATATGTGGGGGTAAACCACTGTTTGGGCGCACTGCCAAACTTGGAAGAGAAGGAGTGCCGCTTTACTTTTTCAATGTAGAATTGGCTGGAATTGAGATCGGACGCCATGTCGCGTTTGGAGAGCCCCTGATGTGCCTAAACAGTGGAAACCCCCCACAAATGACACCATTTTGGAAACTAGACCCCTTAAGGAACTTATCTAGATGTGTGGTGAGCACTTTAAACCCCCAGGTGATTCATGGAAGTTTATAACGTAGAGCCGTGAAAATAAAAAATCGCATTTTTTCTACAAAAATGATCTTTTTGCCCCAAAATTTTTATTTTGACAAGGGTAACAGGAGAAATTAGACCACAAAAGTTGTTGTGCAATTTCTCCTGAGTACGTCGATACCCCACATGTGGGGGTAAACCACTTTTTGGGCGCACCGCAGAGCTTGGAAGAGAAGGAGTGCCGTTTTACTTTTTCAATGTAGAATTGGCTGGAATTGAGATCGGACACCATGTCGCGTTTGGAGAGCCCCTGATGTGCCTAAACAGTAGAAACTCCCCACAAGTGACCCCATTTTGGAAACTAGACCCCTTAAGGAACTTATCTAGATGTGTGGTGAGCACTTTAAACCCCCAAGTGCTTCACAGAAATTTATAACGTAGAGCCGTGAAAATAAAAAATCCTTTTTTTCCCTCAAAAATGATTTTTTAGCCTGCAATTTTTTATTTTCTCAAGGGTAACAGGAGACATTAGACCCCAAAATCTGTTGACCAGTTTGTCCTGAGTACGCTGATACCCCATATGTGGGGGGGGGCACTGTCTGGGTACCCATCAGGGCTCGGAAGGGAAGGAGCGCCGCTTGGAATGCAGACTTTGATGGGATGGTCTGCGGGTGTCATGTTGCATTTGCAGAGCTCCTGATGTACCTAAACAGTAGAAACCCCCCACAAGTGACCCCATTTTGGAAACTAGACCCCCCAAGGAACTTATCTAGATGTGTGATGAGAACTTTGAATGCCCAAGTGCTTCACAGAAGTTTATAATGCAGAGTCGTGAAAATAAAAAATATTTTTTTTCCACAAAAAAGATATTTAGCCCCCAAGTTTTTATTTTCACAAGGGTAACAGGAGAAATTGGACCCCAAAAGTTGTTGTCCAATTTATCCCGAGTACGCTGATGCCCCATATGTGGGGGTAAACCACTGTTTGGGCGCACGGCAGAGCTCAGAAGGGAGAAAGCACCATTTGACTTTTTGAGCGCAAAATTGGCTGTGGCGTTTAGAGACCCCCTGATGTACCTAAACAGTGGAAACCCCCCAATTCTAACTCCAACCCTAACCCCAACACACCCCTAACCCTAATCCCAACCCGATCCATAATCCTAATCACAACCCTAACCCCCAAAACACCCCTAACCCTAATCCCAAAGCTAACGATAACCCTAATCAAAACCCTAAACCGAACACACCCCTAATCCTAATCTCAACCCTAACCTCAAAACCTAACCCTAATCCCAATACACCCCTATCCCTAATCCCAACCCTAGCCTTAACCCTAATCCCAAACCTAGCCCTAATCCCAAATGTAACCCTAATGCCAACCCTAATCCAAACCCTAATCCCAACTCTAACCCTAACTTTAGCCCAACCCTGGCCCTAACCCTAACTTTAGCCCAAACCCTAACTTTAGCCCAAAACCTAGCCCCAACCCTAACCCTAACTTTAGCCCCAACCCTAACCCTAGCCCTAACCCTAGCTCTAACCCTAATCCTAGCTCTGACCCTAACCCAAGCCCTAGCCCTAACCCTAAGGCTATGTGCACACGTTGCGGATTTTGCTGCGGATCCGCAGCGTTTCTGCAGCGGCGGGTCCGCAGCAGTTTCCCATGAGTTTACAGTACAATGTAAACCTATGGGAAACATAAAACGCTGTGCCCATGCTGCGGAAAAAAAACACATGGAAACGCAGCGGTTTACATTCCGCAGCATGTCAATTCTTTCTGCAGATTCCGCAGCGGTTTCACACCTGCTCCATAATAGAAAACCGCAGGTGTAAAACCGCAGGGGAATCCGCACAAAAACCGCGGTACATCTGCGATAAATCCGCAGGAAAAACGCGTTTTGGCCCTGTGGATTTATCAAATCCGCTGCGGAAAAATCCACAGAGAACCATTCTACGTGTGCACATATCCTAACCCTACCCCTAACCCTTACCCTATCCCTAACCCTACCCCTAACCCTAATTGGAAAATAGAAATTCATACATTTTTTTAATTTTATTATTTTTTCCTTACTAAGGGGGTGATAAAGGGGGGGGGGGGGGTTATTTACTATTTTTTTTTTATTTTGATCACTGTGATAGGATCTCACAGTGACCAAAATAAAACAAGTGGAAGAATCTTTCTCTGCAGGCCGGTAGAGCATGGCGGGCGCACTGCGCATGCGCCCGCCATTTTCTTACCGGAGCAAGAAGCCGGCAGCCAGCAGAAGAAGCAGGAGGACCCAGGGACACCGGTAAGTATCACAGGGTCCCCGAATCCCCCTATTTCTCTGTCCTCTGATGTGTGATCACATCAGAGGACAGAGAATGACATTGCTTTTTTTTTTGCGGTCGCCGATAAACAGTTAATTACCGGCGATCGTAAAACAGGGGTCGGTAAAAACCGACCCCGATCATGTTCTTTGGGGTCTCGGCTACCCCCGGCAGCCGAGACCCCAAAGATGTTCCGGGTGCCGGGCGCATTTTTTCCCCGGAAAAAGATGGCGGCACCCATGGGGAGCCACGAGGAGCACCGGGGGAGATAGGTGAGTATTAGGGGGCTATCGGGGGCAATCGGGGACCCCATTTCTCTGTCCTCCGATGTGCGATCACATCGGAGGACAGAGAAATTAAATGGCAAATCGCGTGTTTTTTTTGTTGCGACCGCCGGTAAATGGTTAATTTCCGGCGATTGCAACTCGGGGGTCGGTAAAAAACCCACAAATCATGTTCTCTGGGGTCTCGGCTACCCTCGGCAACCGAGACCCCAGAGAAAATCCGACTCTGGGGGGCGTTATTCACTTTTTCCACAGTGCCGTTAATTAACGGCGCTGTGGTTTAAGTACCCTTAGCGGCCGCCGTTAAAAGGCGTATCGGCGGTCGTTAAGGGGTTAAACAATACAAGTCATAACTGGTACAGGAGGAGAGAGGACCCTGCCCGCGAAGGCTCACAATCTACAAGGGATGGGTGAGAATACAGTAGGTGAGGATAGAGCTGGTCATGCAGCAGTTAGGTCGATCGGTGGTTACTGCAGGTTGTTGGCTTGTCAGAAGAGGTGGGTCTTCAGGCTCTTTTTGAAGGTTTTGATGGTAGGCGAGAGTCTGATTGTTGTGGTAGAGGGTTCCAGAGTAGGGGTGATATGCGAGAGAAATCTTGTATACGATTGTGGGAAGAGGAAATAAGAGGGGAGTAGAGAAGGAGATCTTGTGAGGATCGGAGGTTGCGCGTAGATAAGTACCGGGAGACGAGGTCACAGATGTATGGAGGAGACAGGTTGTGGATGGCTTTGTACGTCATGATTAGGGTTTTGTGCTGGAGTCTCTGGGCAATGGGGAGCCAGTGAAGGGATTGACAGAGGGGAGAGGCCGGGGAATAGCGGGGGGACAGGTGGATTAGTCGGGCAGCAGAGTTTAGAATAGATTGGAGGGGTGCGAGAGTGTTAGAGGGGAGGCCACAGAGCAGGAGGTTGCAGTAGTCAAGGCGAGAGATGGTGAGGGCACGGACTAGGGTTTTTGCAGATTCTTGGTTGAGGAATGTACGGATTCGTGAAATATTTTTGAGTTGAAGTCGGCAGGAAGTGGAAAGGGCCTGGATATGTGGTTTGAAGGAGAGATCAGCGTCAAGGATTACCCCGAGGCAGCGTGCTTGTGGGACTGGGGAGAGTGGGCAGCCATTTACTGTAATGGATAGGTTCATTGGGGGGGTCGAATGAGATGGGGGAAAGATGATGAATTCTGTTTTGTCCATGTTAAGTTTCAGAAATCTAGCAGAGAAGAAGGATGAAATAGCGGATAGACATTGAGGGATTCTGGTTAGTAGGGAGGTGATATCTGGTCCAGAGATGTAGATCTGTGTGTCATCAGCATAGAGGTGATACTGAAAGCCATGAGATTCTATGAGCTGTCCCAGGCCAAAGGTGTAAATGGAGAAGAGCAGGGGCCCTAGGACTGAACCTTGTGGGACACCGACAGATAGGGGGTGAGGAGGTGGTGTGTGAGTGGGAGACGCTGAATGTCCAGTCTGTTAGGTATGATGAGATCCAGGATAGGGCCAAGTCTATGATGCCAAGGGTTAAGAGGGTCTGTAATAATATGGAATGGTCCACTGTGTCAAAGGCAGCCGACAGGTCGAGGAGGAGAAGGACAGAGTAGTGTCACTTGCTCTTGGCGGTTAAGAGGTCATTGTTGACCTTAGTTAGGGCAGTTTCAGTGGAATGGTGTGACTGGAAGCCAGATTGTAAGCGGTCAAAGAGGGAGCAAGAAGAGAGATGGGAGGACAGTTCAAGGTAGACGTGTTGTTCCAGTAGTTTGGAGGCATAGGGGAGAAGTGATATAGGGCGATAGCTAGATACAGAGGATGGGTCAAGAGAAGGCTTTTTGAGGATAGGTGTGATGGAGGCATGTTTAAAGCTTGAGGGGAAAACACCAGTTGTTAGTGATAGGTTGAAGAGATGGGTTAGGGTTGGGATGAAGACTGTGGTGAGGTTTGGGATGAAGTGGGATGGGAGCGGGTCAAGTGCACAGGTGGTGAGATGCGATCTTGAGAGTAGAGTGGAGAGTTGATCTTCTGTAATGGTGGAGAAGTTGGTTCTGGAGGGTGGAGGGCTGGGAAGTCGGGAGTAAGGGCTCTAGGGGTTGTTGACCAAAACTGTCTCTGATGTTATCAATCTTCTGCTTGAAAAATGAGGCAAAGTCTTCAGCTGAGATAAGTGGGGAGGGAGGAGGTGCTGGGGGATGGAGAAGAGAATTGAAGGTGTTGAATAACTGTTTAGGGTTGTGAGACAGGGAGGATATGAGAGATGAGAAGTAGGTTTGTTTAGCTGTGGCGAGTGTGGTCTTGAAAGTAGTGAGGGACTGTTTGAATGCGATGAAGTGTTCGTTGGAGTGGGATCTTTTCCATCTGTGCTCAGCAGCCCTGGAAGCTCGCCTCAGTTCTTTGGTCAGGCTGGTGTGCAAGGGCTGTCTGTTGATTTTGCGAGCTTTGGTATGTGTAAGTGGGGCAGCAGATTCCAAAGCTACAGCTATTGTGGTGTTATATAGAGAGGCAGCGTCATCCGCATTGTGTAAGGAACTTATATCTGTGAGAGGGAGGAGGGATTCAGAGAATGAATGTAGGTCAAGATGTTTAAGATTTCTGCGAGGGTGTGAAAGTTTGTGGGGTGGAGATTGTAGACATGGAGTGGAGAGGGAAGAGAATGTGAGAAGGTTGTGGTCAGAAAGAGGAAGAGGTGAGTTAGAGAGGTTAGATAGGGAGCAGAGGCGGGTGAAGATGAGGTCCAGTGTGTGACCATCTTTGTGGGTGGCTGTAGAAGACCATTGAGTGAGGCCGAAGGAGGAAGTGAGAGATAGAAGTTTAGTGGCAGCTGAGAGGGAAGTGTCAATGGGGATGTTGAAGTCGCCCATGATGATAGTGGGGATGTCCGCAGAAAGGAAATGAAGTAGCCAGGTGGTGAAGTGGTCAAACAAGGTGGTGGCTGGCCCTAGGGGGCGGTAAATGACAGCTAGTTGGAGGGTGGAGAGGGAGTAGATGCGCACAGAGTCCACCTCAAAGGAAGGGAGGGTGACAGAGGGTGGCAGTGGGATTGGGGTGAAGGAGCAGTTATCTGACAGGAGAAAACCAACTCCTCCGCCATGTTTGCTGCTGGGGCGGGGTGTGTGAGAAAGGTGGAAGCCACCGTAAGAGAGTGCAGCAGGGGAGGCTGTGTCAGAGGTGAGCCAGGTTTCGGTGATGGCGAGGAAGGAAAGTTTGGTAGTAACAAAAAGATCATGGATGTAGGAAAGCTTGTTGCAGACAGAGTGAGCATTCCACAGAGCTCCTGTTAGGGGGACTGAGGAAGCGGGGGCTGGGCGAATGGGTATAAGGTTAGAGAGGTTACGGAAGTTTGTGATTACTTTACATGCGAGAGCATGGATGGGAGGTGGGAATGTGGTGAGGAGGACAAGGATTTGGAGAGATATCACCAGCAGTGAGAAGGAGCAGAGAAAGTGTTAGCAGGTGGGAGCAGGAGAGGGCATGAGGGGGCTGTCTGTGATTGGAGACAGAGGATTGTATGTTAAGGAACAGTTCTGAGGAGGAGGTGAGATGGATGGGGAGGATTGAAGCAGAGATAAACAGTTCCTTACTTGGTGTAGGGATTAGGGGAGGTAGCATAAAGTGAAGGATTATAGGGGTGAGAGTGAAAATAAACAGAAACATTGTTTACAGTGACTGGCCAGTTACCTTCAGTTCCCTTCAGGTTCAATTCAGGTTTTTATTCTACTGTAATCTTCACACTTCTAGGACACACTTATAGGAATCACACTGCAGACTGAAGTCTATGCAGACTTGAGCTATGCAATATAAGTACAACTAAGTGCAGTCAGGTGTGAAGCAGGGAGGAGTGGTCTCTGCTCATCATGGTCAGAGAATTAAGAGTGGACCAGATGCATACAATCAAGCCAGAGTAAACAATGTCATAAATAACATGGGTGGGGTAAAGCTGGGGTTAGCTGAAAGGCATACCATGTGGATGCTAGGTGCAGAGGCGAGTCTATGTGCAAAGCTGGGTGATGTACTGTGTGCACTTCATAGACAGACAGCAGGAGAGCTGGGTGGATGAACATACCATGTGGATGCTAGGCGCAGAGGCGAGTCTATGTGCAAAGCTTGGTGATGTACTATGTGCACTTCATAGACAGCAGGAGAGCTGGGTGGATGAACATACCTGTCGGAAGAATAGAGATGCTTGTTAGAGTGCGATTGTAGCAGTGCACAGTCTGTATACATCTTTCAGGTGTTATTTCTACTGTAATCTTCACACTTCTAGGACACACTTATAGGAATCACACTGCAGACTGAAGTCTATGCAGACTTGAGCTATACAATATAAGTACAACTAAGTGCAGTAGTTGCAGTAGCAACAATGATCTCCAATTCAGCAAAATGTCTCCAAGAAGCTAGGAAGCAAAGTTTATACTGGCAAGGAAGAGAAGGTCTGGCCAGGTTTTATAGGGAGAGGTAATGACCAGATCAGAAGCAGCTGAAATGGAGCTGCATGTTTCTGAACAGCATAGAAAGGGTCGTTAACCTCTTCAGCTGCAAAGGAAACCAATGAAAAACATTATGGATCTTGAGAGTCTGCGGAAGCTTCAGATTAAATATTACAGGGTTGATTACAGCAACCACCTTATAAGGACCAATAAACCTTTTCCCATCCTGGGACAACACTGTATAGCATCAGATTGCTGCACTGATACTCTGCAATGCATCTGCACAGCAGAGTATCGGAGCAGCATCTGACAGGCAGAGAAGGAGGCACGTCAGCTCCTCACAAGCCACCTTCCCTGCAGGACCTGAAGGACCCAGCAGCCATCTTGCGGCCAGGAGTCTCCGAAGGACACCTGCACCCGATCGCCGTGGCGCTCAGCATGAGGCCGCACGATCGTGCTGCCGTATATATATTGCTCTGCAGTAGCATGTGCAGTAGCATGTCAGGAAGGGGTTAAAGGGAATCTGTCAGCAGGTTTTTGCTACCTCATTTGAAAGCAGACTAATAAAGAGGTAAAGAGAAGCTGAATCCAAGGATGTATCACTCAGATTACTGGGTGTAGCTGTTCTGACAATCAGAGTTTTTAGATTTAGCGAAGAAGCAGAGCTGAGAAAGCTATCCCCTCCCACACCACAGCTAACCCCGCCCACATCAAGCTCCCGGTGTACAAAGCTCATAGACAGCTGCATAGTTGGCGGACTAGTCCGGCAATATTGCTCTCTTAGTGATAAATCCTTCACAGTTAGTAAACAGCAGCACTCAGTTTGACAAGTAACACGTCCCTGAATTCTGTGTTTCACCCTCTATCTCCTGCTGTCTTCAGATTACATAGCAAAAACCTGCCGACAGATTCCCTTTAAACTAATAATATGAAAGCATTATCATGTTGTGCATTCATTTGATCATGTTGGGATATTAAATCTGCTGATTAGAGAAGTGCTTAATATCGCACACTATAAATATACTATTCCTTGAGGAGTGTGATATAATAGAGCCAGATCTCTCGCGGTAAATAATGCATACATTATTGAATGGGCTAGCATCATTGACAACCTCCATGACTCTGCAATGTCAGTTTTATTGAGTCCTCCGCAAGCTGCCCTTCAAACCACTGCGTCTGCTTATGCTTTCGGCTGCATTGAGCTGACTGCTAGAGAGCAGGTGATCATTTCTATTTGGATGTACCACTGATCATGTGATCAGAACATGGTGGAACGCTGTATTCCATGCAAAACAAAGAGGGATGCTGAAAATACGGTAATCCTGAGCAGAAATTCTCAGCAGGAAGGGACGCATCCGAAGCCTTTGCAAGGTAAATTTGTGCTTACAAAGAATGCCTGCAATTATTAACCCATGCTTGCACAGGCCTTTGTTTCCTTCTCACAAAAGAAGCAGCCGGGAGGAAAGGACAGAGCTGGCCGGGTACGATGCTCTAAGGCATCACCGCCTCTCCCATCCAGGCAGCTGCTGACTAAATCCCGCTTTAGATTATCCATAGAGGCGACACTGAGGCTTCATTTGTGATGGAGCATCTTAGATATTCTGGAGGTGCAGCCTTTCAGGCATTTCCCCGGCCTGGAAATTTCAAGCATTTAGCTGTTTACTGTGTTATGTTCTTCTTATTTGAATATGCAAATCAGCGACATTAGTATCAGCATGTAAATGGCAGAACCTGAACAAATATTTTATTATAATTTCAAAGTGAGGTAGTTTTACATAATATTAGTTAAATAGTCTAAATATGGAAACGAAGGCATCCAAGGCGTGGTAATCATTGCTTGGCGTCCTAAAAGAATTAACCCTTTTATCTGTTTCCGTGCGTTGTTGTTTTTCAACCAAACTGCAAGAGGAATTGTTATTTCTTTTTATAATCCAGCTCCTATAATAAGGTTGCTAGAAAATGATCCGGTGTAACACTCCTTTCTCTACCCTGGCTTGTCCTGGATATTTAACGCCTCCATTGAGACACACAATACAATACAAAAAAACTATAGTAGATGGGTAACATGATTTTCATTAGTTTTTTTTTTTTTTTTTAAATATTTCTGTTGAAATACAATTCAAAAACAACGTCCGATTTTCATTAGTTATTATAGTTATTATTTAGTAAATTTAAATAGAAAATTAGTTTTATCAGTTTCAAGTTATTTCAGTGACCAGTGTGGGTTTTTCATATTTTGCCAGAAGGGGACCAACAATTTTGTCCATGTGTGTAAATGTGATAAGCCTGTCATTGAGGACAAGAGCAGAGATGCTGCACACATTTGGGATTGAGGTTCTTGGGACCGCCAAAGGAAATTATTTTGACTTTTAATTGCACAGTAAACGCCACTGTTATCATCCACGTCATATTATGAACAAAAACCATTTGGGAAAGAAATCATAACTATTTTCTGTTCTACCTTGCTAATATGCTTACTTAAAGGGATTGTCCAATACATAAAACATCTATGTTTAAGTCCTAACCACTTTTAGGCCATGTGCACATGCTGCGGATTCCATTGCGGAATTTTCCCCAGCGTTTTTGATAAATCCGCAGTGCAAAACCGCAGCGGTTTTTACTGCGGATTTATCGCGGTTTTTATTGCGGTTTCTGCTGCGGTTTTTCACCTGCAGTTTCCTATTGGAGCAGGTGAAAAACCGCCGCGGATTCCGCACAAAGAATTGACATGCTGCGGAAAATAAACCGCAGCGTTTCCGCGTGTTTTTTTCCGCAGCATGTGCACTGCGGATTTCATTTCCCATAGCATTTCATGGTACTGTAAATGCATGGGAAACCGCTGCGTATCCGCAGCTGCGGAAACGCTGCGGATCCGCAGCGTGTGCACATACCCTTATAATTTGCTTTATTTTTAAATTCCCTACTATTCTCCCTATTTTTCTAATCTCTATATCTTATTTTTCTTTAATTTACTTACCGTGAAGTTTTGTTTAAGGGGAGTGTCAAATGCAATGTCATCAGAAAGATGGCCCTGCACTCACCCTGAAATGGGACATCATCATATGTCAGCGCTGCAGTCACTTACCTTTTTTTACCGCCATCCCTGATGATGTCTGGAATAAATCGTGGTGTTAGTGATGGAGACAAGGAGAAGTGATCACAGCTTCTATCACCACCACACTACTTTTATCCATGCCACCCCCCTATCTTCATTCCTCAGCACCACACTTCTACTGTCACCATCTCCTCCTTCACTGAAACCAGATGTCATCAGGTGTGGTGATAGAAGCAGTGTAAGTGACAGCAGTGCAGCCCCACAAATTGTATCACCACCCTGAAACAAATCATCAGGAGGTGTACTCAGCCTGCTTCCATCAACACCCCCTAATGATGATTCATGTAATTGCAGTCATAGAAATTATGGGGAAACGCTGCTGTCACCCTGATTTTATCACTACTCACTCATGACATCTAGTTAAAGTGAATGAGATGGAGGTGACAGAGAAAGGCTGGCAGTGGTAAGTAAAGATGCAGCAGCGCTATGGACAAATGAAGTGTGGCGGCATGAGAGAAGCTGCCATGACCTCTTGCTGCCTCCACCACTATCACCACAATTTATTTTGATTGTCATCAAGGGTCAATGGTAATCAGAGGGCAAGAGGCTGTGGTAAGTAAATGCAGTACTGCCCCCTCATGATACCCTATTTCAGAGGTGGTGATAGAATCTGCGGGGAAGTGACTGCAGAGACATCCTTCTGTGACATTTCATTTTAGATTCCCCTCAAACAAAATGTCAAAAGGGAGAAAAGTAAAAAAATAAAATAAAAGACATATAGGGATTTGCAGGTTACGAAGACTGGTAGGGAGATTTATAATAAAATAAATTACAAAAGTAGTTAGGGCATAAAAATTGACATGATTAAAGGGCTTTTAATGTTTCGGACTACCCCTTTAAAATTCATTTTTCACTTAAGTCTTCTGATTCTTCTAGATTATGAACCCTGTTGTGGAAAAGCTCTTGGTATCGTTTACTTTGTCTTTCGGCTTTAGGGTGTTGTACATATTGGTAGAAGCATGAGAAAATGGAGCAAAAATAGCACAAAACTTAGTAAAGCTGTTTACCGATTGTCAACCAAGTAAACACTGTAAACATGTTAGCTCTGAAAAAAGATGCAGGACATGAAGAAGAGTAAATGGAGTAAGCTACATGGAACAGATTGGAAATCCCGGGAGAAAAAGGCCGTAGAGTACGGTGATGTAGGGATAGATGGTACTTGTGCACACTCGCACTTAGGCTTTCATACTATCAATAGTAAATTGTCAACGTTTCATTAAATTTAGGCTCATCTGATAGGCAATGCAATGACTAACAATATTGCACAGCTCGTTATTTACTGAAAAATATATTTTTAGCCTTAAGTTTCAAGCCTGAGTGTCCACCCCTAGCGTCTCCTTTTGTTGTCAAGAGTAATTTGTTTTGAGCAGCATAGTTCAACATAGGAAATGAAGGCCAGTCTTTGCCTTTTTGTTCCTGTTCTCCTTCCTGTCCACCTGCATACAGGCAGTATAAATCCACAGGCTTCCAATTTTGGGCAGAGAAGCCATTGGATATTGCCAGTTACAGTACATCCTAGGGAAATTCCAGCTTCTTTAGTGCTGACAAAATGCTGACGAAGGAAAACTCACTCAAAAAAGGTCCTTGGACATTAGACTAGTGTACCATTAGACTAGTGTAAAGTTGTGGGGGTGAGGGCAGCAAGAGCATGCTTTTACTCTGGCGGCAGGCACCCTTTAAATACAACTCATCAGTGATAACTGATTCTCAGTCCACCACATACATATCATAGGATCACTCTATTACTAATGTTATCTATTGAGGTGCTCTTTTTAACCTGATGATGACCAAAGGCAGTAATTTACATAGCTTGGTGCTGGGCTTTAACCCTGCTCAATTGAAGCTTCCAAAGGACCTGGCAATCACGAAAACAAAGAATATTGACTGATCATTAAGGCTCTTTCCAGCCTGGTCATCTATAGGTTAAAGCCTCCATGTTAACAGAAAAGAACATAGTGTAACAACCAGTCAGTATTTGTAGAGCAAATTGGTTAAGCACATATAATTTGTGGTGATATAAGGTAAAAAAAAGCATAGAAACTTACCTTTCCTTATATAGCACTATGCCAAACTTTTAGGCAGGTATGAAAAAAATGCTGCAAAGTAGGCTACTTTCACACTAGCGTCGGGCTCGGCCCGTCGCGGTGCGTCGGGCCGAGGTTCCCAACGCTAGCGTTGTCTCCGCCGCACAACGGGGGCAGCGGATGCATTTTTCCAGCGCATCCGCTGCCCCATTGTGAGGTGCGGGGAGGTGCGGGGAGGTGGGGGCGGAGTTCCGGCCGCGCATGCGCGGTCGGAAAAAGCGGACCGTCGTGAGCAAAAAACGTTACATGTAGCGTTTTTTGGTCCCGACGGTCCGTCGCAATACGTCGCTTAATGTAAGTCTATGGGGAAAAAACGCATCCTGCAAGCACTTTTGCAGGATGCGTTTTTTCGGCAAAACGACGCATTGTGGCGGATTGCAGTTAACGCTAGTGTGAAAGTAGCCTAAGAATACTTTAAACCTTTAACGACCTTGGGGTTTTCCATTTTGACGTTTCTGTTTTTCGCTCCCTGTGTCCCTGAGCCATAACTTTTTTATTTTTTGCTCAATATGGCCATGTGCGGGCTTGTTTTTTGCTGGACAAGTTGTAATTTTTGAAAAACACCTTTGATTTTACCATATCGTGTACTGAAAAACGTTTTTTTTTACCATGTACACTAAATGCTAAAACTGACCTGCCATTAGATTCCCCAGGTCATTACAAGTTCGTAGACACCAAACATGTCTAGGTTCTGTTTTATTTAAGTGGTGAAAAAGCATCCACAGTTTAAAAAAAAAAAAAGGCACCATTTCCGAGACCAGTAGCATCTCCAGTTTTGGGATCTGGGGCTGAGTGAGGGCCTTTTTTTTTTGTGCGTCGAGCTGATGTTTTTATTGATACCATTTTGGGGCAGATACAATGTTTTGATCTCTCGTTATTGCATTTTATTGCAATGTTGCAGTGACCAAAAAAACATAATTCTGGCGTTTTATAAATTTTTTTCTTGTTTTGCTGTTTATTGACCATATTTATTCTTTTTTTTTTTGGTAGACCGGGCATTTCTGAACACAACAATATCAAATATCTGTCTATTTTTAACTATTGTATTATTTGGAATGGGGTGAATGGGGGGGGGGAGTGATTTATACTTTTATATTTCTTTAATTTTTCTAATATTTTTAAAAACTTTTTTTACTTAATACTCCAACGGAGACTAGAAACTGTGAACATCTGATCGCCTGTGCTACTCATAGCAGGGCTTATTATCTGCCACAAGGTGGCGCTCATTAGCGATTTGGCAATGACAACCACAGAGGTTTCCTGCAAACCTCGGGATTTCATGCCAACCCAACGGCAACGGTCATGTGACACAGGAGCCAATGGGCGGGGTTTGTGATGCGCTTCCAGCACAAGAATGTTAAGTGTCAGAGATTGACAGCGGCATTTAACATGTTAACAGCCGTGGTTGGATCGCAATTCCACCTGCGGCTGTTAGAGGCATAAAACAGCGGATCAGATCAGTTGTTATGTCTTGAAAAATATGCGAGCTCAGCGCCGGAGCCCGCATGGAGAGTGGGGACATGACCTTTGATGTAGATATACATCAAAGATCGTAAAGGGGTTAAACTATAGAAATGTTAATAGTTTATTTTTTATGAATTCTCAGAATAGAAAGTGAGTTAAGAAAGTGAATCTAAATCAAGTCTATATTTTGTATGGCCTCCTTTTGCCTACAAAACAGCGTCCTAGCATGAATTCTAGGCACAGGTACACACAGTTTTTGGAGAAACTCCCAGTTCTTCTTTATTGTGAAGATAGTTCTTAATGATATTAGCTGTTATTTTTTAGGTAATTTTTCTACTGTAGAATAAATCTGGAGCCAATCAGACGCCTTCCTGTTGGTGATGCATGATGGATAAGTATCTTCCTGTATTTCTCAGCATCCTAAATATATTCTCATCTCCATTTGCTGGCTTAAGTGCAGCCACAAACTTGCAAGGAACCCCCACCCTGCTTCACTGTTACCTGAAGACACTCATTATTGTACTGCTCTCCAGCCCTTTAGCGAAGAAACTGCCTTCTTTTACAGCCAAATATTTCACAATTTGACTTCAGTCCAGAGTAGCAACTGCCATTTTTCTGCACCTCACTCCTATGTTTTTGTTCATAGTTGAGTCGCTTGACCTTATTTTTAGTTCAAAAGTATGACCTTTATCAACAATTTTTCCATGAAGACCACTTCTGTCCTTACTTTTCTGCTCAGTGTATCTATATATATATAAAGCTGAGTGTATGTATGTGTGTATGTGTATGTATGTATCAAGCCAAGCCCACTCCACATAGCCCGCTCACTCCGCATAGCCACACTCACTCCACATGCAAACAAAGCCCCATCCACACGGCCCATGTTGTTAGCGCACACAGGCGGAGACACATTCACCCCGAAAGCCACCCTGCAAAACTCACCGGCTGCGACGTCCCAGCCGCTGCGAGCTACAATCAGGTCCGCTGCCTTCATAGTATCAGTGCTCGGCAAGCACAGGCCACGTCTAGCTCCGTTGTGTCTAGAATTGAGTTGATCCTGAGGGCATGACGTCAAGGGAAAGGGAGGAGACTCATGGATTACACCGCTGTGCTCATAACAGGAAGTTGCTGTGCGCGTGTGAGGGGAAGAGAGGAGTGAGAGGAAAATGAGAGACGTGATGGGAAAATGAGAGAAGTGAGGTGCTGCTGCAGTATAAGGCTGTGTATAGAGAAGAGTGATGTGCTGCAGGTGGAGGCTGTGTATAAGGCCACATTCACACGTTCAGTATCTGGTCAGTATTTTACCTCACTGGTCAGTATTTTACCTCAGTATTTATAAGCCAAAACCACGAGTGGGAGAAAAATACAGACGTGGTGACGTTCCATGTTTTAGCTTACAAATACTGAGGTAAAAATACTGACAAAATAACGTGTGAACAAGGTCTAAAGGAAAAAAGTGTGTTGCTGCAGAAGAAGGAGGCTGTGTATACGATACGCTTTATTGCAATTAGTGCAATTTCTCTTGGGATCAAGTATTTCCAATTGTATATGGAAGAGGAGTGTGAGGTGCTGCCGGAGGAGGCGACTCTAAAGGAGAAAAGCTGTGCTTGGTGTCCTCAGTGCTGAGAAAAACAGACAGATACTGTATATTTATCCATCATGCAATATCATAAAGGAGGAATCTGATTGGCTCTAATTATATTCAGCAAAAAGACAAGGAATCAAAGCTAATCTTCAAGAACGATCTTCAGGGTAAAGAAGAACTAGGAGTTCTGCAAGTGTTTATATGCCTCCCACAGAGGATCTGAATGTCAGAAGATCTGTGGTTAGCTGTCTATGATGTTTGGAACAACTTCCCTGTAAAGTTCCTTAAAACTGTTTGCAAATGTACCTAGAAGAACTGATGTTGTTTTGAAGGCAAAGTGTGGTCACACTAAATATTGATTTCATTTATAATTCTCTTTTGTTAAATCACTATGCATTTTGTTAATTAATAAAAGTAAACTTTTAACATCTATTTTTTAAAAGCATTCTCACTTTGCAGCATTTTTTTCCACACCTGGCTAAAACTTTTGTACAGTCCTGTATATATTGTAACATCACATTGATCTCATATTGTAAATTATAAAAGAAAAACTGCAATATAGTCTGTATAAAATTGTTACATGACTGGAAACTCTAAAGATGAAATTTTATTTATATGTAATATGTCCCTTTTATATACGACACAAACACACATATACATACAGTATATGTATATATTTCTATCTGTATATATATATATGATCAAAAAAAGGCTTGAGAAAGGCTCAGTTGAGCCGAAACATCGCTGAGACATGTGGGTTCATTAAAATCCTACATATTTTTCTGAAAATGTAGTGCTGCCTGCTTTTTTGATCATATTGACTGGAGACGACCGGTGGACGGGTGGTCTATGGGCATTGCACCCGAAGCTAAGTATAAGGAGTTGTGCTGTTCCAATTTTTTGGCTATTATGTGTATATATATATATATATATATATATATATATATATATATATATATATATATATATATATATATATATATATATATATATATATATATATATATATACATTTTCTAACTGCGGTATATATCCCGTGGAACAAACTCTATAGGTTGTTCGATCTCAGCAAAATGTCAGTTGGAATTGCTCCATTTATCATGTTGGTGTAGTGGAAGGGATTTCTAAAAATACACCTCCTTGGAGCATGTATGCTTCATTATTTGTAATGGCCGGTGCACTTTCTAATGCTTTCATACAGTACTCAGCAGAATATACAGAGATGTCTATGACTGCAAGCTCAAATGATCCATAGGAGTAGAGCATTTCCTGTTCCTCAATATCAATGCAGCAAATTATCATGTAATCAGTGTTTCTTAGCTATCATTCTTAAAGGCAGTTTGTCACCCTTCAAATCAATATACAAGTCGGTGTTTCCGGTAGGTGTGGTGACAGTTTCACACGTACCAGAGACACTTACACACTTAGACACATTCAAATGAGTGGGTCTGTGCACCTGTCTTTGTGTTTCCATGGACTGTGTGTCTGTGGGCAAAACACGCTGACATTTCCTTTTGTTAACAGCAGCACGGTCCGCAAAATGTCTCGCACACGTACACACTGATCACACACTTATGACATCTGTGTGACACGTGCTGGCGCCTGGGAATCAGTGATACTGTTCATGCTATTCCCCGGCACCGGGTGCTGAACACAGCTCACATCACTGCCCTCTGCTTGCGCTGCGAACAATTTTGACTTTTGTATTCAACTATTATTACAGTCGATGGCTGATGGGAGTATACATCAGCCACCGCCTGCGCTATAAATAAATAAATTTTAAAAATTATGTGTAGTTCCCCTGTATTTTTTATAACAAGCCAGGTAAAATTCACAGCTGCAGGCTACAACCTTCAGCTGTCAGCTTTAGCAAGGCTGGTTACCAAGAATAGAGAGGGCCCCCATGCCATTTTTTTTTTAAAGTATTTCAATAATTAATTGTAAAAATTGGCATGGGGTCCCCATCATTTTTGACAGCCAGTCAAGCTAAAGCAGGCAGCTGGGAGCTGGTATTCTCAGACTGGTAAGGGGCCATGGATATTGGCCACGCTACTCTAAAAATAGCAGCCCACAACCGTACCAGAAAAGGCACATTTATTAGATGCACCAATTCTGGCACTTTACCCTGTGGTGGTGGCAAGTATTGTCTGTTGACATCAAGTCCACAGTTGTACTCACCTAACGCCCATTCCATTAAAGCCCTTGTCTCCTGTAATAAAACAAAAATAAGAAGCAACCATATCCATCACTTATCCGTCTGTGCCACGCTGTAATCCAGGTGTGGGGATAAACAGTTTTCAACCTGGATGGTTCCAATGCTGAGAACGACTGAGGAATATGCATCTTCATTGACCAGTGGTGACATCATCAGGTTACCGCTGGTCACTGAGGCTGTGTTCTCAACCAGACCCCTGAACTGCGGTGACCTCATCACCATGAGAAAAAGTCAGTGAGTTCACCGCATTTCAGGTCAGTGTGTTTACTGCAGTTCACCGTGAGAAATGTCACTGGTTTTTCCCAGTACCGGAAATATCAGGACATGTCAAAGAGCCCTTAGCTCAAGCATGCACACAGTCTGGAAAGGCTCTTTCTCCTCCTTGGCTCCTCTCTGTGGATGCTACTCAGTACTCTAAGACATTCGGAAGTGTGGCAAGTGGCACCCTCCTACACTGTGTATGCATCACTTGCATCTTGCGGGGCTTGGCTCAGGCAGTGTCAGTGCGTATGCACGCATGTGTGGGCTGACTTCAGACAGTACTCACCCTGGGAAGCAAGCACTGACAATGAGATGTGAAAGAAAGCGCTCAACAGGCAATATGAGAGGGGCTAAAGGGGCATTGAACTCTTGACCATGTCAAGGGTGCAACAAAGCACCTTCACTCACATAATGTACCACTAACATGTACAGTGCTAGTATGATTTCATAGGTGCCAGGGCCCATATGTATATATATACTAGCTATTGAACCCGTTCTACGCCCGAGTGGCGAGCATTTGTATTGGTATATGGTCTCCATCCTGTCATGTGCTGCTCCATCCTGCGCCCCCATCCTGTCATGAGCTGCTCCATCCTGCGCCCCCATCCTGTCATGTGTGTGCCCCCATCCTGTCATGTGCTGCTCCATCCTGCGCCCCCATCCTGTCATGTGCTCCCATCCTGCGCCCCCATCCTGTCATATGCTGCTCCATACTACACCCCCATCCTGTCATGTGTGTGCCCCCATTCTGTCATGTGCTGCTCCCATCCTGTGCCCCCATTCTGTCATGTGCTGCTCCCATCCTGTCATGTGCTCCCATCCTGCGCCCCATCCTGTCATGTGCTCCCATCCTGCGTTCCCATCCTGTCATGTGTGCGCCCCCATTCTGTCATGTGCTGCTCCCATCGTGCGCAATCATCCTGTCATGTGCTACTCCCATCCTGCGCCCCCATCCTGTCATGTGCTGCTCCCATCCTGCGCCCCCATTCTGTCATATGCTGCTCCCATCCTGCGCCCCCATTCTGTTGTAATGTGCTGCACCCATTCTGCCTGTTCCTGTTTCCATTCTGCCATATGTTGCTCCCATCTTTCTCTCTCCGGCTCTACTGCCCGAGTGCGGCTGTGCTGAGTGCGGGCGGCTGTGCTGAGTGCGGGCGGCTGTGTGTGGCGGTGCTGAGTGCGGGCGGCTGTGCGTGGCGGTGCTGAGTGCGGGCAGCTGTGCGTGGCGGTGCTAAGTGCGGGCGGCTGTGCGTGGCGGTGCTGAGTGCGGGCGGCTGTGCATGGCGGTGCTGAGTGTAGGCGGCTGTGTGTGGCTGTTGTGAGTGCGGGCGGCTGTGCGTGGCTGTGGTGAGTGCGGGCGGCTGTGCGTGGCTGTGGTGAGTGCGGGCGGCTGTGCGTGGCAGTGCTGAGTGCGGGCGGCTGTGCATGGCGGTGCTGAGTGCGGGCGGCTGTGCGTGGCGGTGCTGAGTGCGGGCGGCTGTGCTTGGCGGTGCTGAGTGCAGGCGGCTGTGCGTGGCAGTGCTGAGTGCGGGCGGCTGTGCGTGGCGGTGCTGAGTGCGGGCGGCTGTGCGTGGCGGTGCTGAGTGCGGGCGGCTGTGCGTGGCGGTGCTGAGTGCGGGCGGCTGTGCGTGGCTGTGGTGAGTGTGGGCGGCTGTGCGTGGCTGTGGTGAGTGCGGGCGGCTGTGCGTGGCTGCGGTGAGTGCGGGCGGCTGTGCGTGGCTGTGGTGAGTGCGGCGGCTGTGCGTGGCTGTGGTGAGTGCGGGCAGCTGTACGTGGCGGTGCTGAGTGCGGGCGGCTGTGCGTGGCGGTGCTGAGTGCGGGCGGCTGTGCGTGGCGGTGCTGAGTGCGGGCGGCTGTGCGTGGCTGTGGTGAGTGTGGGTGGCAGTGCTGAATGCGGGCGGCTGTGCGTGGCGGTGCTGAGTGCGGACGGCTGTGCGTGGCTGTGGTGAGTGCGGGCGGCTGTGCGTGGCTGTGGTGAGTGCGGCGGCTGTGCGTGGCTGTGGTGAGTGCGGGCGGCTGTGCGTGGCGTGGTGAGTGCGGGCGGCTGTGCGTGGCGGTGCTGAGTGCGGGCAGCTGTGCGTGGCGGTGCTGAGTGCGGGCGGCTGTGCGTGGCGGCTGTGCGTGGCGGTGCTGAGTGCGGGCAACTGTGCGTGGCGGTGCTGAGTGCGGGCGGCTGTGCGTGGGTGTGGTGAGTGCGGGCGGCTGTGGTGAGTGCGGGCGGCTGTGCGTGGCTGTGGTGAATGCGGACGGCTGTGCGTGGCTGTGCTGGGCGCCGAGTGCCGGGGGCCTGAGCAGGCGGGGACACCGGCGCGCTGTGGGGGTCAGGTGCCGGAGTCGCCGCTAGCTCAGGCCCCCGACACTTGCTATATTTACCTGTCCCCCGTTCCAGCGCTGCGTGCTGCACCATCCTCCACATCCTCTGGCTGTGACTGTTCAGTCAGAGGGCGGCGCGCATTAAGTGCGTCATCGTGCCCTCTGAACTGAACGTCACAGGCAGAGGATGTGGAGGATGCTGCAGCACGCAGCTCTGGAACGGGACAGTTAAATATAGCTTACTCACCCTCCTGGCACGTCCCTGCTTCTCCACTGGAGATCGCAGTGTGCGTTCAGTGCTTACGCATACCGCGATCTCCTGGGAGCGTCACTCTGTGGGGTTCAGACTGCGCCGGCGCTTGCGCAGTCTATAAAGGCTTCGGACAGAGTGACGCTCCCAGCGTTATATTATAGATGTGTGTGTGCGAAAGTCCGATATATATGTATGTATATATCATTTAATATAGGTTTTGAGGGTGATAGAATCCTTTTAAAATGCGTTGGAGGCTCTTCACGACATTTGAAATCCTGCATTAGTAGACGGCATAAGGATATCTACTAATGGCATCTCATGGCCAGTGTAAAAAAAAGCGACTTGCTTTTAGCTGAGGAAACATACTGCTTTTTACTTGGCACATCATTTCTTGAACAGAGGTTTGGAAATTTTTTCTCTCCTAAGTAGTTTGGATCATTTGTCTCTTTTATGTGCAGCCTTGTGGACATTTCAGTTTCAGCAGCTTAGTGGCATTATTTTTTTCCATCCTTGAGTCATTTAAAATTTATATTTTATTTTCTGATTTATATAGTGTGTAAGTTTAATTTTAGACTATATGCACCCTTTAAATAAGCTTTTTAGTGTAATAAAAGCCTATAAAATATGAAATGTGTGGCAGATTGTAGCAAGTATAAAATGCAGAAATTTTAGTTTAGTTTAAAATTTTGAAATTGTGAATAAAACTTTCAGTACATAAATGGATTGTGATAATATCATAACTGCCACAGAACATAATCCTAAATACTATGCCAATAGAGGAGGGGGTTACAATCCACACCCCTTCCTTCACTTATTCACTGCTGAATTTTAGCACTTTAGGCTACGGTAATGTCTGGGTTCTTCATCTTGGTCTTCACCATACAAGCAGAACATAGAAAATGGCAGCCGCATTGGTATTGGTGTCACATCTCCTCCAAGACCTCCTGTGATATCTGCCTCTGTCACCGCCATATTTATTCTGAAGATTGTGTTGGTGATAGAAGGGACGATGGGGCCATTGGCTCTGGGCTGTGAAGGCTCTCTCCAGCCACAGAAATTAGGGTGGTTGGGGCCTGTTGTGCCATCCAGTCTGGTAGCAGGGTCAGGCCCGGTTTTAGACAAAGTGGGACCCTGGGCAAAAGTTTAAAGTGGGGCCCTAAATGCTCACATATTGCACCATCACACACAAATATTTTGGTTGTAATTACGTGGGCTGAGTTCAGGCCATTAAATGAGAGTGATGGACAATATTGAATTAGTTCGCCACTTGTTTACCGGACTCTTTACACCGGCTGAGGAAGAATGATGGGGGACAGAACAATCACCAATAGATCGATCTGTCCCCATACAGTATCATTATCAAAGATTTTTGTTTCACCATAAACAATCCAATCACCCAATGAATGAGCAGCACTTTACTCGTTCGTTGGGTGATTGCCAACATGTTTACACCTATGAACACTAATCTGTGGCTGCCGGTACCTATAAATGTGGATGCTGCATACACACAGTATGTGACACACACTATATGTTACACACACATATGTATACATACATCTAGCACACACGCATGTATACACAGAGCACATACACACATGTATACAGAGCACACACATACACATATATGTCTGCACACATATGTAAATACTACCAAGAGTCCATGCATTCTAGGCTTGACCACACACACACACAAGAGACAGACAGACACACTCATCCATTCACATCTTTGGGCTGTCTGTATCATACAGGACGGGTCCTCCAGAGAGAGACGCTCTTTGTAACTACTTATATTCTGGCCCAGATGATGATTCTCAACACATGACGTAAGGGGTACACGTGACTAATGACCGCCTTTACTGACTTAAATGCCTAACCTTAATTACTTACTGCATCGGATCTCTCGTAAACTGCCTTATCGTAAGATCCCCTCCTGAATAACGACATTACACCAGATTTGGAGTAAATGGCCACAGCAGCCTTTTATTAAACATAAATACAACATGTAAACAATATCCCCCCAGGGAGTGGTGGTCCTCGAAGCCTCAAAAATAACCTTGCAGAAATTCAAATTGTGTACCTTGGCCTGCAGGCTTAGTCTTGCCTCCAGCCGCTAAGCACCAGCTCGGAGGCAGATAATGACCAACCCGGCCAAACCAACCGATTACCAAATCCTTTAATCAGCCCCTCCATGGGCTGATCTACC
The DNA here is from genome assembly GCF_051348905.1 of Ranitomeya variabilis. NCBI lineage: Eukaryota > Metazoa > Chordata > Amphibia > Anura > Dendrobatidae > Ranitomeya > Ranitomeya variabilis. The sequence goes on from NC_135232.1 coordinate 376,248,349, forward strand.
ACATCCACTCGCAATCCACTCCGGGGGAGTCCAGGACCACTAGAGGTCCCCCCCCCCCTTAGAATGCGCCATTCCCCTCTTTCCACCAACTTCGAGGACCTCCCTCCCCCGCCACCAACATAAATATTTTGACACCTCAAACATTTGTGTCCCTCCAAACCTTCAAACCCGTCTCAATTCCTTCCTGAACAGTGAGACACCACATGTCAACCCCGATTGTATTTAAATGCACGCCATCTGCCCTCCAATATTCGCCCATTCCAGATTCCAAATTTACATGACGCACTACCAATGCCCCATTCCGCGCCATGAACTGAGATACCGCCCTATTTACTTTTATTCTGGCCTTATTTATCCTCTCAATTGAGCGAGCACCTCGCCACACCTTCCTCGGGATAATATCAGACCAGACAACTAACAACTTTGGAAACGCTGCCCAAAGTCTTAAAATGTCGAACTTTATGTCCTTTATCAATTCGCTACAGGGCCTTTTCCCAAGTCATTGCCGCCCAAATGAATTTCTACCACATCCGGAGCTCGATCCAAACTAACAAACTGGTGGAACTCCGGCAAAAGCTGGCTCCATATCATTCCGCGTTTCCCGATCCACCGCAGAATCGCTGTCTTTCTTGAGAACCCCAGTTGCCGCCCGTCCGGCCGAATTGCGGCCCGCAAAGCTGCCCAAAAAACGAAAGCGTGGCCCATGATCCACACCAGCCGGTGCTCGCGGCCTGAAATAGATAACACAACAATAAGAAAAAACAACTCAACTATTAAACCATTAGACCAAGTTCGGGGGGATATAGGAAATAAATCTCCTCGACTCCCACCGACCGATCTTTTCTACCACCTCCTCGCCCAGGCCCCTCCTGGCAGCTTCCGTCGCTGCGCCGATCCTAAATGAGTGCCCACTGTAATCCCCCGGTGAAATTCCCCCTGCGATCAAACATTTCTTAAAAACCGCTATGAACTGAAATCGAGATAAAAAGGAACCGTCCTAATGGACCAAAAGGGCGTTGGACAATCCTCCGCCCATCCCCATGAAAGCATTGACACACAGGACCGAGCATAACGGGGAACCGGCCACGTTAAATAACACCACTTTACAGCCTTTACCTTGACTGTCTGTCTTAGAAAATCGAAGCCGAATAACTACCCTATCATTATACCCGTCCACGTCTTCCCTCAACAAACCCCCTTTGGTTCTTTTAGAGGGGCTGACCAACTCCCCTAACCAAAAGGCTCCAAAGAATGCTAATGCGAAGGCCGCCTTAAAAAGAATTATTTCCCATTGCGATGAACAGACCGAAGCTAACTGATTTCCCAAAATTAACAATACCTCGTATGACACCGGGCGTCCTTAAGGCCCTGAGCCTTGAAACCGAATGCAATGCCCGCCAACAACTTGTTCAGTCTCGACACGGACCAACCCGACTCTTTAAAATGCCCGATCAACAACAATAATCTGCTCTCATCCTGTAGTCCCGCCCCTAAAGAAACACCCCACTCTTCCCAAATACCCCATGCCTGCTGATACTGACTCCAAGACCTAGCCGATAAAGAATTCTGAAACAGATAATCTACTGCCCGCCAGGAAGCTTCCATAACTCCGCTGGGCAGTCCTGGCCTGTTGACTCCGCCTGAGGTACCAATTCTCGAAAACGATCTCCCTGCAAGTGAGAAAGAGCAACAGAGACAGGGTTAGAAGCCATCGACCTGACCTCCGACACAATCCACAAATTCAAAGATAAGCCCAAAAACACCAAACGCTGCAAAATTTTTACTACCGCCGGTGAATCAGCCGACAGTGAATTTATCGCCACGGCAACCGCATCGGACCCACATGGAAAACAAATCTTCCTGTCTCGCACACTGTTACCCCATAACGACAATGCAACAACGATAGGGAACAAATGAGGAAGAACCCGATTTTGTAGCCAACCTTGCTCCCGCCAGAAACCAGGCCATTCAGCCAACAACCAACTGCCTTGAAAAAACAAACAAAACCACGATCATCCACCACGACAATGATGAAACCCAAATCATCTGAAATCACAACCGGTTTTATCCAGATAGACTTTCCATTGTAATTCTCCAAAAAATTTGCCCATACTGCCAAATCTTCACGCAATTCCTTCTTTAGTCTGATGAAATGAACCGGAGATCGAACGCCCCTGGTCGCCAAAGACAACCTGCGGCAAAATGCCCTTCCCATCGGCATAATACGGCAAGCGAAGTTCAATTTGCCAAGCAAAGATTGTACCTCCCTCAGCTTCAATTTTTTAGCACTACATGCCCTAGACACCTCTTCGCTCAGAGCACTGACCTTATCCCCAGGCAGCCTGCACACCATTTCTAAGGTATCGATTTCTATACCCAGAAAACTCAGAACAGTGACTGGCCCCACAGTTTTGTCTGGAGCTAAAGGAACCCCGAAAATCTTGCACACTCTCCATAGTGTGCAATAGCACCGAGCAATCGGTACTTTGAGCCGGGCCTATAAACAGGAAGTCATCCAGATAGTGAATGCAGGATTTCAAGCCCGACACGTCTTTCACCACCCACTCCAAAAAGGTGCTAAAAGTTTCGAAGTACGCGCAGGAAAGGGAACAACCCATGGGGAGACAGCGATCCAAATTTTATCCCTATTTTCACTTTTTAAGTGTGCCCCCAACGGTCCCTCGAAACAAACGTATACCTCCCCACGGGCCGCGTCATCCAAACGCACTGAGGTATCTTTTTCCGCTTCCCCTGCCTGACTGGCCACAGACACGCTAACTGAAGGTACGGCGGCACTTGTCGCCGCAGCATCATTCCCCACGTTATCTGACGACATACTCCTAGAACACATATCAGTGAACCCCCCCAGAGAACCCCTCAAACCCAAAACTTCCCCCGGATTCCCATGCCATGCCATAGAAGGAGAAGACCCCAGGTTTGAACCCCCCGATCCCCATAGTGCCGCCAGATCTCTAAGCCTGTGCATGATAAGCCCTAACCCCCCCCCGACTCCCCCCATAAATACATCCCTACTAACACTGACAGAGGGAGCTAACACAGGGGTACATGAAAGAAAAGAATTGTTCTCACCTAGCTGCCCGAGCGCTGTGGACCCGGCAGCCGAAGATCCTGAAGCCAGACGTACGTGCTCCTCTCCTGAGCTCTCCATCCGTTGGTCCCCGGGTAAGTCCGACGGCCGACTGCCGTCCTGTGACACCCCCTTCGAAGGTGCAGGGACCCTTGCTGCTGATGCCGCCGCTGTGAAGATGCCTGAGCCAGCGTAACGCTGCCCGTGCTGGGAAGTGCTCCTATATGCAGCTGTGACATGGCCAGACCCCCTGGATGGACTCAGCCCCGGCCTGCGCTGGCTAAAGGAAGTCAGCCCTCCAGCTCCCTGCCCCGTCCCAGGCAGAGCGCTGCTGACAGGGCCGGCAGAACGCCGCCCGTTAGATGCCACACGCCGAGAGGCATGGGAATAAGGCCCCCGCCTCCTGGAAGCACCCGCTCCTCCACGCCGAGCAGGCTCACCTGACCTGGCGCAGCCCACCACTCCTGGTCCCGACACCTGGTGGACACTTCCCCCTGCTGCAGGCCCCGCCGTGCTGCCGGATTCCTCCTGGCTCTGCCGCGGGCCGCTGCTGCACTGCCGCTCGCGTCTCCTGCCTGGACCTCCGCGGCCGGCGTCCCTCTGCAGATACCTGGGCTGGTACCTGGGCTGGTCCAGTCACCGCTCCGTCCAGAAGGCTGCTGATGGACTGCTGCAGCCATTCAGTGCCCTGTGTGCTGGCCTGTTCGCGCAGTCTCTGCAATAAGGCCTCCACGTCCATCACTGGGGATTGATTTCAGCCACCGCCGGACCAGCAGGTGAGCGTGGCAGTTGTTGAGGTGAAATTGTTGGTTTCTAATCCAAATCACCCCCTCAGTAAGCTCCCCCTGCTTGCTCCTCTCTGACTCATCCAAACCCCGCCCCCCCCTCTGTCCAAATTCAAGAGTACACAGCCCAAGCAAACCATTTAACCCCGACTTGCCCTTGCCCACCCTGAGGCTCTGCCATTCCCCGTGACCCCGTCATGCTGGCCTCCCTTGAGGGCCAGGGGCCCAGTACGGCCTTTCCTGGACCCCTTACATTAATTAAGAATGACCTAAAATGCTTAATAAAATAGATTTTATAAACTGGAAAGTCAGTAAAAAGAACATTTTCATAAGATCATCTACTTAGATTAAGTTAAATTATTAAGCACCATCCTAGTGTTCCAAAATCCCTATGACAACACTTCCCGTCTTGTGATGTTATGGGGTCACTAGGGTGGTCAGTAGTGGAAATGTTGAACTTAAAGACTTGTAATTTCTGCCTGATAACTGCAGATTTAGAAGTTACCCTAATTACATTTTATAGATATGATTATTTTTTTAGTTTGTCAGTAAACTCATCATGAACATTAAAAGAATGAAACTTGCAGGGTGTGCGCGTCATGCTATTATATGGCTATAACAAGGATTTTGACCCCTTCCCCCTGGGTGATTTTCCATTTTTTGTGTGTTTTTTCCTCCCCTTCTTCCAAGAGTCATAACTTTTGAATTACACCATTCATTCTACCATATAGTGTACTGAAAAACAAGGAAGAAAATTCCAAGTCCGCTGAAATTGCAAAAAACTGTAACTCCACAATAATTTTTTTTTTAGTTTTTATTTGCCATGTTTACTATAAGGTAAAACTGACCTGCCATTATTATTCTACAGCTCAGTACGAGTATGTAGATACCAAACATGTATAGTTTTTTTTATTTAAAAGGTGAAAAAAAATTCTGAACTAAAAAAAAATAATTTACTTTTGTCGCCAATTTCCAAGACCCAAAATGTTATCATTTTTTAGGATATGGCGGTAAGTGAGGGCTTATTTTTTTTTTTCACCCTGAGCTGTTGTTTTTACTGATACAGTTTTGGGGCAGATACGATGATTTGATCTCCTCTTATTGCATTTTATTGCCAAAAACATAATTCTGGCATTATGATGTATTTTCTTATTACACCATACCAATCGGATTTATTTACTTTATATGTTGATAGATTGGACTTTTACGAACGCAACGTTATCAAATATGTGGGTTTTTTTTCAATTGTTTTTATGCTATTATCAGTGTAGCCCCTTCTGTAGAGGCTGGGCCCCCCAAGGGTGTGGGGGCCCTGGGCAACTGCCCTAATGCCGACCCTGAACGGGGTGTGTGTGCTTTACAGCTGATGTATTCAGCTGCCTGCTTTGGCCAATGATGCAGCACCACACCCTACTAAACTCCAAGGTTACTGCTCGGAGTTGGCAGATATAGTTTTTCTTGGTCTGGTTCACTTCGATTTACGGCTCCTGTTACTATAGTATTACTCTATTACTCTATTTCAGGACTTGGCTCATTTACTGACCTTTTTTTGCCTGACGATTTTGTCCTTATCCATGCTTCCTGATACTTATTCAGATTGTTTGACCATCCTTTCCTTTGTGCTCTCCTTTGTCCAACTCCCTAAAAGCTACCCAGGGGACCACACAATAAGTCCAGATCCCTGTATAGGGATTCAAAGACTGGAAGGCTAAAGTCTGGAGTTTTGTCTAGGACTTGCAAGATGGAGTGGCATAGTCTGTGTGAAGTCTGTACTTTTTGAAGCTAGCGACCTCTGACAGACTTTACAATTGGATCCATCATGAGACTAACACAAACGGCACTTGACTTATGCAATTAAAGGAATTTTTCACTGCAATAATATTGATAACCTATCCTCAATATAGGTCATCAATATCAGATAGGTGGATGGCCGACACCTGGCACCCCCACTACTACGCCGCAAGCATTAGGTTCTAGATAAAAATAGTGTTGCAGAACACCACCACTCCTTCACCTTGTTGGTGGCTGCCATGCAGATCTGCTCTACTGAAATAATAGGAACAGATCTACAGAACCTGAGAGCAGACACTAAACAGTGGGATAGAGCGGTGGATTCCGTTCTCTGTCACACTGTATACATCCAGCCACTGATGGAAACTATGAGAGATAATAGTTGGGTTTACCGGATGTCGGACTAGTCAAAAAGTAAGTTGTCTAACAATCTAGTTGCTGGTCTGAAACTTTATATTCATATTCCGATTCATATTTTAGATTTTTAATGGTAGATTGTGCAATATATTGGGCACAGGGATTTCCTTTTCTATTTATATATAATATGTGTATTTCTTCTTGTTTTGATGCACCATGATTTGGATATAAAATTAAACTGAAAAACATGAGGGTATGCGACAGATAAAGTATAAGCCAGATTCATCAAAGCTTTCATGTCAAAATTATGGTGTAAAAGCATTGAAAAGTTTTTACGCCAATTTCCCAAGCCCCAACAAAATAGGCAGAGCTGGGGTGCAATGAGGGCTCAGAGGGAACAGGATGCCATAGCTCGTCCAATTCATGACGCGCCATGGCATTCATTCTTTATGCCTGAAATCTCACTCCAGTACCAGACTGTAGGAAGATATCTGGCATAGAGCACATGCCACTCGTCAGACCCTGCAGATTCATGAAGAGGCGTGCAATGGATTTTAAAAGCCTTCCAACTGTTTATCTGGCAGGATTTTTTTAGATAACAGCAGAATAGACACATATTAAATACTAGACTGTGGCCCGATTCTAATGCATCGGGTATTCTAGAATATGCATGTCCCCGTAGTATGTGATTCGCGGCAGACTGTGCCCGTCGCTGATTGGTCGAGGCAACCTTTATGACATCATCGTCGCCATGGCAACCATTATGACATCATCGTCGCCATGCTGTGCCCATCTCTGATTGGTCGAGGCCGCCCGACAAACCGTCGACCACTCCATATAAGGTATGGTCTACAAACCGCCAACCACTCCATATAAGGTATGGTCTACAAACCGCCGACCACTCCATATAAGGTATGGTCTACAAACCGCCGACCACTCCATATAAGGTATGGTCTACAAACCGCCGACCACTCCATATAAGGTATCCTGTTTGTAGACCATACCTTATATGGAGTGATTTCCAGGACAGACAGACAGACAGACAGACAGACAGAAAGACAGACAGACAGACAGACAGACAGACGGAAAAACCCTTAGACAATTATATATATAGATAACATACGTTATTGCAGTTACCTCCTAGTGGACTTTACACGGATCTAAAAGAAGACTATGCTAAAGCTCACCTTCTTCAGTCACTGCTCCTCAGCATGTCTTCAGTCTCCCAATGTGGGAAAATTCATAGTAGGGGTCACTTATCTTCCATCAACTTGCCAATGGCTAGTCACATTATTGAGACTCTCTGGGTTTTGAAGCCATTAGTTTGGTGGGACTTTGGCTCACATACGTCTGAATTGCCTCTTAGGTACCAGATTTGCACAGTTGTACAGACATTTGATGCTTTTAAGCATTAAATTAGCATGCATACTATTTGCATGGTAGATACTGAGAATAAACTGCTAATTAGTGATGAGTGAATATACTCGTTACTCGAGATTTCCCTAGCACGCTCGGGTGTCCTCCGAGTATTTTTTAGTGCTCGGAGATTTAGTTTTTCTTACATGTGTGGGTTGCCTGGTTGCTAGGGAATCCCCACATGTAACCAAGCTGGCTAACCAATGTAAATCATTCAGCTGCAGCGAAGAAAAACTAAATCTCCGAGCACTAAAAAATACTCAGAGGACCCCCGAGCGTGCTCGGGAAATCTCGAGTAATGAGTATATTCGCTCATCACTACTGCTAATGTCATCTTGAAAGCAATCTGGTGACTGACATATTTTGCTACTTGCCAAACATATTATCACTAATAAATGGTGTATAATTCAGGGAGGTAAAACTAGAGGTTATCAGGGATATCTTGAAGGAAGGTTTGTGTGTTACAATAAATCGAGTTGGTAATCATGAACTTAATAATTTCATTGATAAATTTAATGCTACAATTTCCAGGGTGTTGTGGAAGATCGGCTCACTCGGCTGCATATGGAGGAATACTAAGGAACACTGTCTCTTTAAGTCACTCACTGGTTTATTAAGAATACTACATAAACCGGTGCAGAGTTGGCAAAAACAAACACAGCCTTTCTGGCCTAATAAAAATACAAAACATAATACAAAGCACAGTGCTTGTTGTTGCGGGGATCCATACATTCAGGAAAAATGACATACAATGGTTCAGCCTTCCTAATGAGGTCACACAGCCCTGGAGTTCCTATCTCCAGGCTTATCGAACACCTAATGACTCAAAAGACTGGCTATTTATACCTCTGACCCCACCATGGGGTTGAGGATAAGTTGAGCAATCTCCCACCCGGTCTATGGTTTTTCCTAAAAACTAAGCCCTTAAAATGGCTGATTAATCCATCTCAAGACATACAGCTCTGGCAAACATTAAGAGACCACTGCAAAATGTTCAGTTTGTCTGATTTTTCTCTTTATAGGTATATTTTTGAGTAAAATGTAAATTTTTCATTTATTCTATAAACTACTGACAACATGTCTCTGAAGTTTCAAGCAATACATTTTGGGTTTTTTTCTGAAAAGGAGAGAAATGGTCAAAATGGTCAAAATTACAAAAAAACCAGTGCTTTCAAACCTCAAATAATGCAAAGAAAACAAGTTCATAATCATTTAGAAACAACAATACTAATGTTTTAACTCAGGAAGAGTTCAGAAATCAATATTTTGTGGAATAACCATGATTTTTAATCACAGCATTCATGCGTCTTGGCATGCTTTCCACCAGTCTTTCACACTGCTTCTGGCGCAAAAATGTAAGCAGTTCATCTTTGTTTGATGGCTTGTGACTATCCATCATCCTCTTGATTACATTCCAGAGGTTTTCAATGGGGTTCAGGTCTGGAGATCGGGCCGCCCATGACAGGGTTTTGATGTGGTAGTCTCTTAATTTTTGACAGAGCTGTAGTGTGCTGAAACAACCTTCTAGGTTTCAAATCACTGAAGCTAATAGCCTTAGTGTCTCCCCTATAGCACTTTGCCAGTTACTTTGTCACAGTGTACAAATATTGTAATATGTACTGGCTATAGTTTGGAAATGTGGCCCAAGGATACTTCTTTAAACAATCTGCTTGCATTCATATTTGGGAATACTGCCAAGATAATGTAATAAAATCACATTACACAATTAACATGATTTGCATCAGGTTAAAAAGGCTGAGCCTATATACTATACATTACATCCATGTCTGTTCACAGATTCCTAGAGATTAATTTTTTATTGCGGTACATTTATTTCTTAGGGTTTATGCATTTGACGGCACGTGTTACAGCACAAAAGTCATGCTGCTCCCCTTAGTATTCTGTTTGTTTTTTCTTAAAGGCGTTTCCAGGTCTTTCACGAAAGTCTGCATTCACTTTATTTTTATATCAGTTGCAGGATTATGGTTATTTATTTATAATTTAGAGGGCATGCTAAACATTGAAAAGAATAAAGGGGCCGATTCATAAAGCCTTTATGCCAGAAAATTGATGTGAAATCTTCAAATGTTACAACTTTTTTGTGCACTACCTGCGTTCTCAGACCTGCTTGAGTCAACTGTGCCAAAATACCGGTAACCAAAAATGGGCTGAAGCGTTGTCATGTCCACCCGTCAGATTAATCAAGAGTGCTTTACACACCGGAAATGCTACTCTGGTCACTGGGTCACTGAGACATCACGGAGAAGAGTAGTGGAACGGTGCTGGATACTGGAGAGGACAGCCATACTCTGACACTATAGTGTCAGTAGATCATGGGAGAACTTCTCTAACTTTATTTCTTAGTCTCTTTTAGGGGACTTGAACCTGTGATCTCTTATACTTTATAGTGCAATACTATAGAATTGCTATATACTCCAAAACTCTGTCTCCCACAATTGCCAGCCGCAGACTGGTCTCCTCTGGAATACTCTAATGGCAGGCATGGTGTCTTAAGCAACCCTTCCCCGGCAACCATGCAATTGTGTCTTGGTGGGACTGTTGGGCATGTGGACACCCTCCTGATTCGCATGCCTTAAAATCTGCTATCAAAGATTGATAGTGGCATTTCATTGGTTAAGAGTAGTAGGCGGAGCTCTGCTCCACCCGCTGCAGTTAGAGGCAGATGCTGGTTGTGGGCAATAATGCAAGCTCAGTTGGCAAACTTTAAATACTTCTACACTGTTGATTTAACTGGGTGCATAGTAAACTGTATGTATTGACTTATGATGGAAGGAGATTGTGACTCATTTTTATTGTGGAGGTGTGATGTCTTTGTGTGTGGATGATTGACTAAGTGCTGTTTTTTTACCGTGCTTATTGTAAACCGAACGGCCCAGAGTTATTTACTATAAAACTTTCATTTACATGCCATATAGTAATGTTTCCCCTACTGGAGCATGAATTTAATGTGAACTCTTTTAAGATCCAGCCCTAAAGTGTTTTATTACATTTTTACTTACATAGAAAAATTCTTATAGTCTGACATAAAGTGTTTATGAAATCCAGTACTCTTCATTGTAGGGCCTATTGACATTGAAGTTCTGTAAAGAACCTCAACAAACTTTCTTTAATTCCAGTGGAATGGAACATTTAGTTCAGGCTGGTGGACACTTGAAGTACTGTATATGTCAGCAGGATAGGACTGGCCCACAGGGGAATAGGTGAATCCACTGGTGGGCCTCCCACAAAATACACTTGATCCACTATGCACAGACACGGGCAGCATCTCATTATTCATTTAACAATCTACCCAGTTTATAATTATATTATTTTATATTATTATATATTATTTATTAGCATTATGGAAGCATAGGTACATTTGTGAATGAGGTAAATGTAATACTCACATGCAACTGAACAGTGGGCCCCTTTTGTCAATACTACCGGTAAACCATTGACACCCCAGTCCTACAATGTATGTCAGGATTACTGAGAGGTATACTTTTTTTTCATTGGCCCACTGTATTGGTATGCATGCAGGGTCATGAGGCTGCATTCTCTGTATGCCAGCTCTTGGTGAATCCCCCTAATGTTTACATAGCGAGATGAGAGCAGAGCCTTAAGACCCCCAAATTAGTCTAAAGTAATCTCCTACTTGGAAGAGTTAGCCACCAGTCTAATGTGATGGGGGCCTCCAACACCTCCCCTAACACATGATTGCAAGGAGAGAAGGATCCAGCCTGTTGCATTTAAGCAGCCAATCCTTTTGTTGCCCCTGGAAATAGGTTGGAGGAGTCTGGCAGCGTCTCTCCTATAGAGGACACAGGCCACGTTTCTGTGTATAGTGGACTCGGGAGGGATAACTGCTTGTCCGACAATTAATGCATGCAATCCTTTACACTTTCAAGACATAATTTGTGGTTCCAGTAAATGTCACTTATTTTCCAGGAGTATCAGAAGACCAACATTATAGAGAACTTGACAATGACCAACTAAACTAGGGAAAATAAATGTCAGCCTCTGCAATATGCAGTAACACAGGCGACTGATTTCAGTCAGTATAATGTTCTATGCAATATGTTTCTGCAGCGCCCCAGAGTCCTGGTCGTTGCAGTACTTTGGCTCCGCCACTATGGGGAGCTATGGTGCGTCTGATTGCACTGAAGGAGTTCATCTGATCAGGTATCACAGACACCAATACATTTCACAGCCGGGTCTCCGGGGGGAGCTAAGGGTTCTATTCACTAGGCCACTCCCCACCATAGTGGGTAAACTGGGGGTCAGGCAGGAAGTTAGATCAGAAAGCTGACTGGGTTGGAACCAGGCAACACCTTGTGGCAGAGGGTGTTGTGGGGGAAGATACAGTAGGGTCTCTGTCAGGGGTGGGATCCTGACAGAGGCTTGGCAACTTGAACGAACGTAACGGGACCGTGCCTGCTCCGGGTAGCGGCGGTGCCCAAGGAAGGATTAGAAGAGAGATAGATTGTGCTGAGTGAGAAACGAGATCACGCAAAAGGAGAAATACCAGTAGGAGTCATGCTGTAAGACCGAAGCAACATCCTACTGAGGCGCACTACCAGTGGCCGGAACGCCGAGGGAGTATTATAACATTCAGCTTCAAGCAATACTCCAAACAGCGGCAGGACAGTCAGTCTAAGGCGGGCTGTCTAACTTTAATCACCTATGCAGTCTTGGGGGGCAACTTGTGGAGAGGGGCGACTCTAGAGTCCCGGAAGAGCTCCGAGCCTACCCGTCAAACGGGTGCCGTCCCAACCAGAACAACAGGGAGGGACGGAGGATTAGCAGAACATCATCTAATCGAGTTGTGAGGGAACTTAAGAAACAGACACAACAGTTGTGGGGACTTTCTGTAAGCACAGCAGGGAAGGACCACAACACATAGCGCTAGAAGGAAGGCACCGATTTCCACCTGTGAAGAGAACTCTGGAGGTGCTATTGGACCGGCCGGACTTGCGCAGCCTGGTGAACCGTGTTCTGGACTGAGGACCCAGAGATCTTCAGTAAAGAGGTAAAGAGACTGCAACCTGGTGTCCTCGTTATTTACTGCACTGCACCACTACAGCCTCATCACCACCATCTACATCATACCTATCACTGTACGCCCCTCGGCAGGGTCACGGACCGGGCCTAGCCACCGTGACAACCCCAGAGCAGAGACTCAGAGGCCCGGTACCGGGTAGTCCCTACGGCCCTGCGGCGGTGGGGGCGCTACAAACTTGGCGTCACGAACAGGATCTACTTAAGCCTGAAGAATCAGGTCATGTGTGCCTTGGAACTGTGATTTACTGTGCTTGGACTGTACTTTATTGCAAAGACTGTGGATTGTCACTTGCCGCCAAAAGTTCGCGCCAAAACCGCCGCCATTGCAGCGTCCCAGGGAGCGCAGAGGGAGACGGAGGGCGTGCCATGGGAGGAGACTATCAAAGCGGCGCCAGAAGTAGCGACCGCCCCCTCCAACTCCTGCTGCGAGAGGACGACCTGCCCAGCAGCAGAGGAGAACCGCCCCCTGATTTGCAACGGCGGGAACGAGGTGGAGGAGGAGCCCGACCTCGGAGGAATGGCGGAGCCAGGTGCATGCGTTGCCGCCGAATGCCCGACAGCGACGATGAGCAGCAAGTGCCCGAGCAACGGCGAGATGATCCCGGCTTGCCCTCACCCATCAGAAGCGGACTCGTGTCCACCGCCGGTGAGGGACCTGAACTCCTTGGAGCTGCCAGTGGAGGAGCCGAGCCTACCTATCCCAGCCACGGAACCATGGGAGGTGGAGTTACATCAAGAGGTGACTCTGGAAGAGCCGCGGTCCGGGCCGCAGCCGATTCCAGTGTCCCTGTCAACGGACCGGGGCGACATCGGTGGAATCACATCAGGCGCAGGTATGGACGGCATCCCTACTCCCCTGGTCGATTCTGCTCTCCCGACCGATCTGGCTCCCCGGACCGATCCCGCTCCTGTGACCGCCCCTCACCCCAGCAATGATCGTTCTTTCTTGGTGGAGCGGGTCATCCTCACCTCTAACGCGATGGGGAAGCTAGTGCCTCCGCTACCAACCAAGATGGGAGAACCCATAGATGTGGGCCCGGACGGGGTGATCCTCCGGTGGGATACCCCCTGGGCCGGGCCGGATGGAACCCGGGAAGATGGCCTCACCCTTGCGGTACTCACCTGGGAACAGTATAAGCAATGTCTAATGCAGCACTGGAAAGATCGAGACGAGACTGAACAACCTGACACACAACGTAAGAAGTCTGCGCCCGGCAGGAAAAACGTAGTAAAGCGGGGAACTGTGCTGGCCTACCACCCGAAGAGGGGATGGGGCTCCATACAGGAACCGGGGCTAGCAACTGATGTCTTTGTTACTAGCTACAACGTGAAAACCCCATGCTGTAGTCGAGATGGTGACCCATTACAAAGGGGGGATCAGGTGACTTACACCCGTCATCGGAATGCACAAGGGTGGTGTGCCCGGAACGTTCGGCGGTGTGAACCTGAGAGAGCGCCCCCTGTTGCTCCGATCAAGACTGATCCCGATTTGCCAGATCTGGTTCCTATCACCACCGTGCGCCTTGTAGCGGCTACTGAACTCGCAAGCAGGATTAGCCTTCAAATCCAGACACCGGCTGATCTGATGGCATCTGCGGGACCAACTATCAATACAGGTGCTGCGGTGGCCGGGAAACAAAGATCACCCCCAGATTTAGAAGAATAAACCTCGATACCATGAATATGTACATAGTTTCTTAACTGTTTGGTCGTTTCCTGTTTTTGCTGCTAAAACACGTTCAGGGTTAACTCTTAAGGGGGTCCTTCTGTTGACCCGGGATCCCTATTGTTTTGTTTTTGTTTGTTTTTCCAAAGTTTTTGCACAAGTTTATAGTTGAAAAGAACTGCTGAAATCATGAACAGTGCATGATACGAACTTTTTGTACATAGTTTGCACCTTATTAAAGGTGCTCCCTACTGGTTTTACTTAAAGAAGGACTCTTTGTGAAGATACCACACTGGAACCTTTGCTGAGTATGGACTGGTAGCTTGAGAAGGCGTGCTACCTCATAGAGACTTGGTCCCCTCTTAAGGGGGATGTTCATTTGTCGAACTTAAACGATGATATTGCTTTAAGACAGGTAGCAATAATGTTTTGACGAAAGAAAGTGATGATAATGTTTACATGAGTAAGTTATATGTATTCAACTAGTTAATTGTGAAGAAATGCTGATGATGTTCTCTGAAAAGAAAAAGTGAAAGATAGCAGAAGGATGCAGTGGGCCCGTAGGGGTAGACGTGGTGTCCAGCATGCATGTTAGTGAGAAAGATAATGAGAAGGTTTGATGTTATATAAAGAAAATGGTTGATAACGTTGATAGATAATTAGGATAGAAGGTAAACCCTGAGTCCTCATAGGAGTCATGTAGAGATGGCTCAGTGCTCTTAAACTGAAAGTAATGTTATGCTCTATACTGTGTATAGTAGTTGAAAAGGCAGTAGGCCCGGGCTGAACGGGGCGGTCCTGCATAGAAAGGAGAGGCAGTAGGTCTGGTGCCGTTAGGACAGGCGGTCCTGCAGACTTAAAGAAGGAGAATGGAAAAGTTAAATTACCTTATAATGTGATTATAGGAAGGTCTTTAGTGGATTCAGAGTGTATGTCCTTAAAGGCAATGTTAAATTATTGTTCAGCAATTTTGCACTTAGTAGAATACCCGGTTGGGTAAGAAAAGTTATTCATAGCATGTTGCTATGGTATTTAACCATGTTTGTAACGTTCAAGTGTCCTCACCTCCCATAAAGGGAAGCTCTGTTTAAGTATACTTATTGTTATTGCACTCAACAAAACTGTATGTCTTTTTGCTAACTTGTATTGTTGTTTTCTTCTCAGTCCCGGAGTACTGTGTTTAACCAGGGGGGAGTGCAGCGCCCCAGAGTCCTGGTCGTTGCAGTACTGTGGCTCCGCCACTATGGGGAGCTATGGTGCGTCTGATGGCACTGAAGGAGTTCATCTGATCAGGTATCACAGACATCAATACATTTCACAGCCGGGCCTCCGGGGGGAGCTAAGGGTTCTATTCACTAGGCCACTCCCCACCATAGTGGGTAAACTGGGGGTCAGGCAGGAAGTTAGATCAGAAAGCTGACTGGGTTGGAACCAGGCAACACCTTGTGGCAGAGGGTGTTGTAGGGGAAGATACAGTAGGGTCTCTGTCAGGGGTGGGATCCTGACAGAGGCTTGGCAACTTGAACGAACGTAACGGGACCGTGCCTGCTCCGGGTAGCGGCGGTGCCCAAGGAAGGATTAGAAGAGAGATAGATTGTGCTGAGTGAGAAACGAGATCACGCAAAAGGAGAAATACCAGTAGGAGTCATGCTGTAAGACCGAAGCAACATCCTACTGAGGCGCACTACCGGTGGCCGGAACGCCGAGGGAGTATCATAACATTCAGCTTCAAGCAATACTCCAAACAGCGGCAGGACAGTCAGTCTAAGGCGGGCTGTCTAACTTTAATCACCTATGCAGTCTTGGGGGGCAACTTGTGGAGAGGGGCGACTCTAGGGTCCCGGAAGAGCTCCGAGCCTACCCGTCAAACGGGTGCCGTCCCAACCAGAACAACAGGGAGGGACGGAGGATTAGCAGAACATCATCTAATCGAGTTGTGAGGGAACTTAAGAAACAGACACAACAGTTGTGGGGACTTTCTGTAAGCACAGCAGGGAAGGACCACAACACATAGCGCTAGAAGGAAGGCACCGATTTCCACCTGTGAAGAGAACTCTGGAGGTGCTATTGGACCGGCCGGACTTGCGCAGCCTGGTGAACCGTGTTCTGGACTGAGGACCCAGAGATCTTCAGTAAAGAGGTAAAGAGACTGCAACCTGGTGTCCTCGTTATTTACTGCACCACTACAGCCTCATCACCACCATCTACATCATACCTATCACTGTACGCCCCTCGGCAGGGCCACGGACCGGGCCTAGCCACCGTGACAACCCCAGAGCAGAGACTCAGAGGCCCGGTACCGGGTAGTCCCTAAGGCCCTGCGGCGGTGGGGGCGCTACATTTCTGCTCTGAGTTTTTTCATTCATTGCAATTATCTTGCAATTTTGTACAAATTACAAAACTGCAGCCCGCCTGCAATGTATGTCTGTGCGACTTTACCCTGAATCAGGCCCGGATTGGCAATTTGCCAAGGTGGGCAAATGCCAGTTGGACCGGCGACCCTGAACTACGAAGTGGGCCATCTAAAACTACTGAACAAAGGCCCTGTAGGAGCGCGCACTCTTGCTTATATAGGTGATACTACTACTGTTGTATATACAGTATAAAGGTGATACTGTGACTACTGTATATATGTTAAGTAAGTGACACTGCGATTATACACAGTAGTCACAGCATCGCCTATATGATGTATATACAGCAGTCTCAGTATCACTTATATAAAATACACACATCAGTCGCTGTATCACATACATAATGTATATGCTGCAGTTGCAGTATGACCTATATAATGTATATGCAACAGTAGCAGTATCACCTATATAATATACACACATCAGTCACAGTATCACATACATAATGTATTTACAGCAGTCGCAGTATCACCTATATATTGTATATATAGCAGTCTCAATGTCATATATATTCAGCAGTCACGGTGTCTCCTCTATGATATCTGTACATCAGCCTCAGTGTCTCCAATATGACATTTAAGTGTGTCTCCTAGGTGCTGTATGCATCATGATATAGTATATAGTATAATGCTGTCTTAATATAGTGTACAATGTAGAGTTGCATATGTATAGTATATAGTGTACAGATATTTATATAGTATGGTGTTGTGTATATAGTACATAGTGTTTCAGGCCTGCTTGAATCAACTGTGCCAAAATAAGCAAAACTGGGATGGCCCATGGCCATTTCAGCCCGTCACATTCATCAAGAGTGCCTTATACACCATACACCGGAAATGCTACTCTGGTCACTGTGTCACTGAGACATCGCAGAGAAGAGTAGCGGCACGGTGCTGGATACCAGAGAGGACAGCAATACTCTGACACAATAGTATATATACACAGGTTTAAGGGGGTTCATGGGAGTACTTCTCGCTGTATGCATCATGATATAGTATATAGTATAATGCTGTCTTAATATAGTGTACAATGTAGTGTTGCATATGTATAGTGTATAGTGTACAGATATTGATATAC
Source organism: Ranitomeya variabilis (assembly GCF_051348905.1). Taxonomy (NCBI): domain Eukaryota; kingdom Metazoa; phylum Chordata; class Amphibia; order Anura; family Dendrobatidae; genus Ranitomeya; species Ranitomeya variabilis. Next base: position 376,266,001 of record NC_135232.1, read on the forward strand.
ACTGTGTGCAGAATTATTAGGCAAGTTGTATTTTGATCACATGATACTTTTCATACATGTTGTCCTACTCCAAGCTGTTCAGGCTTGAGAGCCAACTACCAATTAAGTAAATCAGGTGATGTGCATCTCTGTAATGAGGAGGGGTGTTGTCTAATGACATCTAAACCCTATATAAGGCAACTTCCTTTCCTTTGGCAAAATGGGTCAGAAGAGAGATTTGACGGGCTCTGAAAATTCCAAAATTGTGAGCTGTCTTGCAGAGGGATGCAGCAGTCTTGAAATTGCCAAACTTTTGAAGCGTGATCATAGAACAATCAAGCGTTTCATGGCCAATAGCCAGCAGGGTCGCAAGAAGCATGTTGGGCAAAAAAGGCGCAAAATAACTGCCCATGAATCGAGGAAAAAAAAGCGTGAAGCTGCCAAGATGCCATTTGCCACCAGTTGTGCCATATTTCAGAGCTGCAACGTTACTGGAGTAACAAAAAGCACAAGGTGTGCGATTCTCAGGGACATGGACAAGGTAAGGAAGGCTGAAAAACGACCACCTTTGAACAAGAAACATAGGATAAAACGTCAAGACTGGGCCAAGAAATATCTTAAGACTGAATTTTCAAAGGTTTTATGGACTGATGAAATGAGAGTGACTCTTGATGGGCCAGATGGATGGGCCAAAGGCTGGATCAGTAAAGGGCAGAGAGCTCCACTCCGACTCAGACGCCAGCAAGGTGGAGGTGGGGTACTAGTATGGGCTGGTATCATCAAAGATGAACTTGTGGGACCTTTTCGGGTTGAGGATGGAGTGAAGCTTAACTCCCAGACCTACTGCCAGTTTCTGGAAGACAACTTCTTCAAGCAGTGGTACAGGGAGAAGTTGGTATCGTTCAAGAAAAACATGATTTTCATGCAGGACAATGCTCCATCACATGCCTCCAACTACTCCACAGCGTGGCTGGCCAGTAAAGGTCTCAAAGAAGAAAAAATAATGACGTGGCGCCCTTGTTCACCTGATCTGAACCCCATAGAGAACCTGTGGTCCCTCATAAAATGTGAGATCTGCAGGGAGGGAAAACAGTACACCTCTCGGAACAGTGTCTGAGAGGCTGTGGTGGCTGCTGCACGCAATGTTTATCGTAAACAGATCAAGCAACTGACAGAATGTATGGATGGAAGGCTGTTGAGTGTCATCATAAAGAAAGGTGGCTACATTGATCACTAATTTTGGGGGGTTTTGTTTTTGCATGTCAGAAATGTTTAGTTCTAAATTTTGTGCAGTTATATTGGTTTACCTGGTGAAAATAAACAATTGAGATGTGAATATATTTGGTTTTTATTAAGTTGCCTAATAATTCTGCACAGTAATAGTTACCTGCACAAACAGATATCCTCCTAAGATAGCCAAATCTAAAAAAAACCCACTCCAACTTCCAAAAATATTAAGCTTTGATATTTATGATTCTTTTGGGTTGATTGAGAACATAGTTGTTGATCAATAATAAAAATAATCCTCTAAAATACAACTTGCCTAATAATTCTGCACACAGTGTAATATGGTGTTGTGTATATAGTACATAGTGTGAATTCCACATTATATACACTGGCACATTGTAACGCTCATGCCCTGACTGGGTGGCGTGAGCAAGGGATTGTGGCCCCACTGTGCCACAAACCAGACTACCCTGGAAGGGGCATGACTAAGCAGCTACCTTGGTGTCCACTGGAGCTTCTGATGGTGAGGTCAGGCTTGTGCGGCAGGCAGCTGCCAGGTGGTACCGCTCCAGGGTGGTGTCTGGCTGTGGCAGCTGATCCCACTGAGGGACGAAACACTAGTGACAGGTACGAGCAAGTATAGATGGGTACGACTGGTACTCTGGTGGGCACAGCTGACACTCTGGCAGGCAGGGCATGGCTGGCACTCTGGCAGGCCGGCACGGCTGGCACTCTTGACAGGCAGGTGGGCACAGCTGGCATGCTTGGCAGGCGGGCATGGCTTACACTCTTTGCAGGCAGGCGGGCACGGCTGGCACTCTTGGCAGGCAGGCGGGCCCAGAATACTGAAGGAATCGGGATGGTAACAAGTAAGGCAGGAACACTGGCAATTACAGGTAGAGAACAGACAGGAACCAGTTCAGACTGGAGGAACAGGAACTGTTAGGAACCAGTTCAGACTGGAGGGACAGGAACTGCTTCAGGAGACACGGGAACACAGGCAGGAATGAGTAGGATAAGGGAGCAGGTGGGAACCAGTACAGACCAGAGGGAGAGGAACTCTAAGAAACCAGTTCAGACTAGAAGGATAAGGACACACAGGGCGCGAAGTGGGAGCAAAGCAAAGCCACAGGATGCGGAGAGCAGAGCAGAGCCACGGGAGGCGAGACAGGAGTAGAGCAGAGCTGCAGAATGCGGCGAGCATAGCAGAACTGAAGGTTGCAGCAAGCAGAGCAGAACCGCAAGGTGTGCAGCAGAGCAGATCCGCAGGGTGCGTAGCAAAGAGCAAAGCCGCAGGTTGCGGAGCAGAGCCGCAGGTTGCAGAGCAAAGAGCAGAGCCGCAGGTTGCGGAGCAAAGAGCATAGCCACAGGCAGCGGAGCAAAGAGCAGAGCCACAGGTTGCGGAGCAAAGAGTGGAGCCGCAGGTTGTGGAGCAAAGGGCGGATCCGCAGGTTGCGGAGCCAAGAGCAGAAGGAGTGAACACAAGGAAACTCAAAACAGGATAGAAAAGGCTACAGACAGGGATACAAACAGACACAGGTATAGGACTTAGTTCAGACAGGGTCAGGTACAGGATAAGTGAAAGAAACAAGGATTCAGACCAGGGTATGAAGCCCCCTTGGAGGCAGAAACAAGAGCCACAGGTACGGGCCAGGGTACGAAGCCCCTGGGTGGCAGAGACGAGAGATAAAGCAAGACAGGATCTGGCAACTCAGCAGCAAGACACTAACTGAGAAAGTACGTTTCTCGGGCAACCCCCTAGGGGTGGAGATGCCTTAAGTACCTCATACCTCTTGGCAATTGGCTGGGGACACCTTAGGAAGGTGCACACAGTCTTTATAAGAATCAGGAAGTGCCGGGGCCTCCGCCCCAATTATACAGCCAGGAAGTATGCAGCAAGCAAGGACATGAGGCCCAAATCATGGAGCCAGCAGAGGACAGAACTCACAGCATGGCCCAGAGTGGTGAGTAAGAGGGGAGATGGCAAGCTATGCAGTGATACCGGCAGGGATGTTACACACATCTCTACAATACAGTTGATATCCCATTCTTTTGCATGTTTCTCACGCGTAAATGTTTCAGGTCACCAAACAAATTTAGATATTAGACAAAGCTAATAAAAGTAAACACAAAATGCAGTTTTTAAATGACGGTCATCATTATTAAGGGAAAAAAATTAAAACCTACAGGGCCCTGTGTGAAAAACTGATTGCCCCCTAAACCTAATAACTGGTTGGGCCACCCTTAGCAGCAACAACTGCAATCAAGCATTTGCGATAACTGTCAATGAGTTTTTTACAACTCTCTGGAGGAATTTTGGTCCACTCATCTTTGCAGGATTTTTGTAATTCAGCCACATTGGGAGGTTTCCGAGCATTAACCGCCTTTTTAAGGTCATGTCACTGCATCTCAATCGGATTAAGGTCAGGACTTTCACTAGGCCACTCCAAAGTCTTTATATTGCTTTCATAAGCCATTCAGAGGTTGACTTGCTGGTGTGTTTTAGATCATTGTCCTGCTGCATAACCCAGCTTGAGGTGAAGAACAAATGGGTGGACATTCTCCCTCAGGATTTTTTGGTAGACAGCAGAATTCATTGTTCCATTTACCACAACAAGTCTTCCAGGTCCTGAAGCAGCAACACAGCCACAGACCATCACACTACCACCACCATATTTTACTTTTGGTATGATGTTTCTTTTCTGAAATGCTTTCTTACTTCTACACCAGATATAATAGGACCTTCCAAAAAGTTAAACTTTTGTCTTGTCAGTCTACAAAGTGTTCTCCCCAAAGACTTGAGGATCATCAAGATGTTTTCTGGCAAAACTAAGATGAGCATTAATGTTCTTATTGCTCAGCAGTGGTTTTCATCTTGGAACTCTGCCATGCAGGCCATTTTTGTCCAGTCTCTTTTTTTATTGTGAATCAAGAACACTGGCCGTAACTGAGGCAAATGAAGCCTGCAGTTTTTTGGATGTTGTTGTGGGGTCTTTTGTGACCTCTTGGATTAGTCATTGCTGCGCTCTTGGGGTAGTTTTGGTCAGCCGATCACTCCTGGAAAGGTTCACCAATGTTCCATGTTTTTGCCATTTGTAGATAATGGCTCTCACTGTGGTTCGCTGGAGTCCCAAAGCTTTAGAAATGGATTTATAACATTTTCCAGACTGATAGATCTCAATTACTTTGATTCTTATTTGTTCCAGAATTTCTTTGGATTGCGGAATGATGTCTAGCTTTTGAGTATCTTTTGATCTATTCAGTTTACCATGTACTATTTAAACGATTTTTCGATTGATAACAGGTGTAACAGTAATCAGGCCTGGGTGTGGCTAGGGAATATGAACTCAGCTTCCCAAAGATGTAAAAACACAGTAAATATATGTTTGAAAGAGGGGTGCAATCACTTTTTCACACAGGGCCCTGTAGGTGTGGATTTCCTTTTACCTTAATAATAAAGATGTTCATTTAAAAACTGCATCTTGTGTTTACTTTTGTTATCTTTGTCTAATATTTATATTTGTTTGGTGATCTGAAACATTTAAGTGTGACAAACATGCAAAAGAATGGGAAATCATAGGAGCAAATATTTTTTCACACAACTGTATATGATCTGCAGAGCTCCACTCTATATTTCTTAGCACAATATATAGTGTGGAGCTGTGTATATAATTGATGGTAGCATATATTGGGGAGCTGTGCATGCTGTGTATACTTCTCCTGTCCTGTATATATGGTGCAATTCTCAGTATATTATATGAGGTCTGAAAGCACTGTTTTGTTTTTATTTATTTTGACCATTTTTCTTTGTCAGAAAAAAAATACAAAATTTATTGCTTGGAAATTCGGAGACATGTTGTCAGAAGTTTATAGAATAAAATAACAAGTTACATTTTACTTAAAAATATACCTATAAAGAGAAAAATCAGACAAACTGAACATTTTGCAGTGGTCTCTTAAATTTTGCCAGAGCTGTAGTTTAAGGGGAAACATGTAAATGTTTTGGAGTGGCCTAGTCAAAGCCCAGACCTTAATCCGATTGAGAATCTGTGGTCAGACTTGATGATTGCTGTTCACCAGAACTAAACATTTAACTTGAAGGAGGTAGAGCAGTTTTGCCTTGAGAAATATTAGACTTATTGGGGTGAATAGTTATTCACACTGAAGTTATTTTGTCCTATTTGTTTATTTGTTTCTTTTACTTTCGCAAACCACTGTATATATGAAAATATGCAGCACATACTGTAGATTAAATGTGAAAAAGTGGACTCTTTGTTAGCCCATGAGGCAGCGTTTTTGATTTATAACAGAACATTCCTCTGGTTTTCTATAAATATATACGTATATACTGCCCAGTACCACTTCTGTACTGTATACGGGGTGCAATTATATCGCTATTACGCTAGATTCACACATCAGTATAAAATTGGTCTGATTTTCATCCAGAAAATTGGAACGATTATCTTCTCTCTTGTCATCCTTGTGCTGTCAGTTTTTTTCTCAGCAGCTGTTAATCGTTTACAGGACTATTTAATGTTGTCTATTCTATTACAGAATTGTAATGTATCTGTAAATATCGGGTGCTATTCTGTGGCATTCAATTTCTTTTCTTACAAACCTAGACATGAATGAGCCTCATTCAATTACAGAGTGAAATCGCAACATGCTAAGATTTTTTTCTCACAACAAGTCAGTATGAGAAAAAACTGCTTATCTGCACTGCCTCAATAAAGAACAATGGTCAGTGTGCTATCTGATAAAAAATCATTAATGATTGATTAATCTGTGTATAGATACACTGCACAGTACCACTTCGCCTGTCCTGTATATATACACTGCACAGTACCGCTCCTCCTGTCCTGTATATGTACATTGCAGAGTACCACTCCTCCTGTCCTGTATATACACACTGCACAGTACCACTCCTCCTGTATATATACACTGCACAGTACCACTCCTCCTGTATATATACACTGCACAGTACCACTCCTCCTGTATATATACACTGCACAGTACCACTCCTCCTGTCCTGTATATATACACTGCACAGTACCACTCCTCCTGTCCTGTATATATACACTGCACAGTACCACTTCTCCTGTCCTGTATATGTACATTGCAGAGTACCACTCCTCCTGTCCTGTATATATACACTGCACAGTACCACTCCTCCTGTCCTGTATATATACACTGCACAGTACCACTTCTCCTGTCCTGTATATGTACATTGCAGAGTACCACTCCTCCTGTCCTGTATATATACACTGCACAGTACCACTTCTCCTGTCCTGTATATGTACATTGCAGAGTACCACTCCTCCTGTCCTGTATATATACACTGCACAGTACCACTCCTCCTGTCCTGTATATATACACTGCACAGTACCACTTCTCCTGTCCTGTATATGTACATTGCAGAGTACCACTCCTCCTGTCCTGTATATATACACTGCACAGTACCACTCCTCCTGTCCTGTATATATACACTGCACAGTACCACTTCTCCTGTCCTGTATATATACACTGCACAGTACCACTCCTCCTGTCCTGTATATATACACTGCACAGTACCACTCCTCCTGTCCTGTATATATACACTGCACAGTACCACTTCTCCTGTCCTGTATATATACACTGCACAGTACCACTCCTCCTGTCCTGTATATGTACATTGCAGAGTACCACTCCTCCTGACCTGTATATATACACTGCACAGTACCACTTCTCCTGTCCTGTATATATACACTGCACAGTACCACTCCTCCTGTCCTGTATATATACACTGCACAGTACCACTTCTCCTGTCCTGTATATGTACATTGCAGAGTACCGCTCCTCCTGTCCTGTATATATACACTGCACAGTACCACTCCTCCTGTCCTGTATATGTACATTGCAGAGTACCACTCCTCCTGTCCTGTATATATACACTGCACAGTACCACTTCTCCTGTCCTGTATATGTACATTGCAGAGTACCACTCCTCCTGTCCTGTATATATACACTGCACAGTACCACTCCTCCTGTCCTGTATATATACACTGCACAATACCACTCCTCCTGTCCTGTATATATACACTGCACAGTACCACTCCTCCTGTCCTGTATATATACACTGCACAGTACCGCTCCTCCTGTCCTGTATATATACACTGCACAGTACCACTCCTCCTGTCCTGTATATATACACTGCACAGTACCACTTCTCCTGTATATATACACTGCACAGTACCACTCCTCCTGTCCTGTATATATACACTGCACAGTATCGCTCCTCCTGTCCTGTATATATACACTGCACAGTACCACTCCTCCTGTCCTGTATATATACACTGCACAGTACCACTTCTCCTGTCCTGTATATGTACATTGCACAGTACCACTCCTCCTGTCCTGTATATATACACTGCACAGTATCACTCCTCCTGTCCTGCATATATACACTGCACAGTACCACTCCTCCTGTCCTGTATATATACACTGCACAGTATCACTCCTCCTGTCCTGCATATATACACTGCACAGTACCACTCCTCCTGTCCTGTATATATACACTGCACAGCACCACTTCGCCTGTCCTGTATATATACACTGCACAGTACCACTCCTCCTGTCCTGTATATATACACTGCACAATACCACTCCTCCTGTCCTGTATATATACACTGCACAGTACCACTCCTCCTGTCCTGTATATATACACTGCACAGTACCACTTCTCCTGTATATATACACTGCACAGTACCACTCCTCCTGTCCTGTATATATACACTGCACAGTACCGCTCCTCCTGTCCTGTATATATACACTGCACAGTACCACTCCTCCTGTCCTGTATATATACACTGCACAGTACCACTTCTCCTGTCCTGTATATGTACATTGCACAGTACCACTCCTCCTGTCCTGTATATATACACTGCACAGTATCACTCCTCCTGTCCTGCATATATACACTGCACAGTACCACTCCTCCTGTCCTGTATATATACACTGCACAGTATCACTCCTCCTGTCCTGCATATATACACTGCACAGTACCACTCCTCCTGTCCTGTATATATACACTGCACAGCACCACTTCGCCTGTCCTGTATATATACACTGCACAGTACCACTCCTCCTGTCCTGTATATATACACTGCACAATACCACTCCTCCTGTCCTGTATATATACACTGCACAGTACCACTCCTCCTGTCCTGTATATATACACTGCACAGTATCACTCCTCCTGTCCTGCATATATACACTGCACAGTACCACTCCTCCTGTCCTGTATATATACACTGCACAGCACCACTTCGCCTGTCCTGTATATATACACTGCACAGTACCACTCCTCCTGTCCTGTATATATACACTGCACAATACCACTCCTCCTGTCCTGTATATATACACTGCACAGTACCACTCCTCCTGTCCTGTATATATACACTGCACAGTACCACTCCTCCTGTCCTGTATATATACACTGCACAGCACCACTTCGCCTGTCCTGTATATATACACTGCACAGTACCACTCCTCCTGTCCTGTACATATACACTGCACAGTACCATTTCTCCTATCCTGTATATATACACTGCACAGTACCACTTCTCCTGTCCTGTGTATATATACACTGCACAGTACCACTCCTCCTGTATAATACACTGCACAGTACCACTTGTCCTGTCCTGTATATATACATTGCACAGTACCACTCCTCCGTCCTGTATATATACACTGCACAGTACCACTTTTCCTGTCCTGTATATATACACTGCACAGTACCACTTCTCCTGTCCTGTATATATACACTGCACAATACCACTCCTCCTGTCCTGTATATGTACATTGCAGAGTACCACTCCTCCTGTCCTGTATATATACACTGCACAGTACCACTCCTCCTGTCCTGTATATATACACTGCACAATACCACTCCTCCTGTCCTGTATATATACACTGCACAGTACCACTCCTCCTGTCCTGTATATATATACTGCACAGCACCACTCCTCCTGCCCTGTATATATACACTGCACAGTACCACTCCTCCTGTCCTGTATATATACACTGCACAGCACCACTTCGCCTGTCCTGTATATATACACTGCACAGTACCACTCCTCCTGTCCTGTACATATACACTGCACAGTACCATTTCTCCTATCCTGTATATATACACTGCACAGTACCACTTCTCCTGTCCTGTGTATATATACACTGCACAGTACCACTCCTCCTGTATAATACACTGCACAGTACCACTTCTCCTGTCCTGTATATATACATTGCACAGTACCACTCCTCCGTCCTGTATATATACATTGCACAGTACCACTCCTCCTGTCCTGTATATATACACTGCACAGTACCACTCCTCCTGTCCTGTATATATACACTGCACAGTACCACTCCTCCTGTCCTGTATATATACACTGCACAGTGCCACTCCTCCTGTCCTGTGTATATATACACTGCACAGTACCACTCCTCCTGTATAATACACTGCACAGTACCACTTCTCCTGTCCTGTATATATACATTGCACAGTACCACTCCTCCGTCCTGTATATATACACTGCACAGTACCACTTTTCCTGTCCTGTATATATACACTGCACAGTACCACTTCTCCTGTCCTGTATATATACACTGCACAGTACCACTTCTCCTGTCCTGTATATACAGTATACACTGCACAGTACCACTCCTCCGTCCTGTATATATACACTGCACAGTACCACTTCTCCTGTCCTGTGTATATATACACTGCACAGTACCACTCCTCCTGTATATATACACTGCACAGTACCACTTCTCCTGTCCTGTATATATACACTGCACAGTACCACTCCTCCTGTCCTGTGTATATATACACTGCACAGTACCACTCCTCCTGTCCTGTACATATACACTGCACAGTACCACTCCTCCTGTCCTGTATATATACACTGCACAGTACCACTTCGCCTGTCCTGTATATATACACTGCACAGTACCACTCCTCCTGTCCTGTATATATACACTGCACAGTACCACTTCGCCTGTCCTGTATATATACACTGCACAGTACCACTCCTCCTGTCCTGTACATACAGGTCCTTCTCAAAAAATTAGCATATAGTGTTAAATTTCATTATTTACCATAATGTAATGATTACAATTAAACTTTCATATATTATAGATTCATTATCCACCAACTGAAATTTGTCAGGTCTTTTATTGTTTTAATACTGATGATTTTGGCCTACAACTCCTGATAACCCAAAAAACCTGTCTCAATAAATTAGCATATCAAGAAAAGGTTATCTAAACGACCTATTACCCTAATCTTCTGAATCAACTAATTAACTCTAAACACATGCAAAAGATACCTGAGGCTTTTAAAAACTCCCTGCCTGGTTCATTACTCAAAACCCCCACCATGGGTAAGACTAGCGACCTGACAGATGTCAAGAAGGCCATCATTGACACCCTCAAGCAAGAGGGTAAGACCCAGAAAGAAATTTCTCAACAAATAGGCTGTTCCCAGAGTGCTGTATCAAGGCACCTCAATGGTAAGTCTGTTGGAAGGAAACAATGTGGCAGAAAACGCTGTACAACGAGAAGAGGTGACCGGACCCTGAGGAAGATTGTGGAGAAGGACCGATTCCAGACCTTGGGGAACCTGAGGAAGCAGTGGACTGAGTCTGGTGTGGAAACATCCAGAGCCACCGTGCACAGGCGTGTGCAGGAAATGGGCTACAGGTGCCGCATTCCCCAGGTAAAGCCACTTTTTTTCTACAGAGAAGCAGCACTGGACTGTTGCTAAGTGGTCCCAAGTACTTTTTTCTGATGAAAGCAAATTTTGCATGTCATTCGGAAATCAAGGTGCCAGAGTCTGGAGGAAGACTGGGGAGAAGGAAATGCCAAAATGCCTGAAGTCCAGTGTCAAGTACCCACAGTCAGTGATGGTGTGGGGTGCCATGTCAGCTGCTGGTGTTGGTCCACTGTGTTTCATCAAGGGCAGGGTCAATGCAGCTAGCTATCAGGAGATTTTGGAGCACTTCATGCTTCCATCGGCTGAAATGCTTTATGGAGATGAAGATTTCATTTTTCAGCACGACCTGGCACCTGCTCACAGTGCCAAAACCACTGGTAAATGGTTTACTGACCATGGTATTACTGTGCTCAATTGGCCAGCCAACTCTCCTGACCTGAACCCCATAGAGAATCTGTGGGATATTGTGAAGAGAAAGTTGAGAGACGCAAGACCCAACACTCTGGATGAGCTTAAGGCCGCTATTGAAGCATCCTGGGCCTCCATAACATCTCAGCAGTGTCACAGGCTGATTGCCTCCATGCCACGCCGCATTGAAGCAGTCATTTCTGCCAAAGGATTCCCGACCAAGTATTGAGTGCATAACTGAACATTATTATTTGGTGGTTTTTTTGTTTGTTATTAAAAAACACTTTTATTTGATTGGCCGGGTGAAATATGCTAATTTATTGAGACAGGTTTTTTGGGTTATCAGGAGTTGTATGCCAAAATCATCAGTATTAAAACAATAAAAGACCTGACAAATTTCAGTTGGTGGATAATGAATCTATAATATATGAAAGTTTAATTGTAATCATTACATTATGGTAAATAATGAAATTTAACACTATATGCTAATTTTTTGAGAAGGACCTGTATACACTGCACAGTACCATTTCTCCTATCCTGTATATATACACTGCACAGTACCACTTCTCCTGTCCTGTGTATATATACACTGCACAGTACCACTCCTCCTGTATAATACACTGCACAGTACCACTTCTCCTGTCCTGTATATATACATTGCACAGTACCACTCCTCCGTCCTGTATATATACACTGCACAGTACCACTTTTCCTGTCCTGTATATATACACTGCACAGTACCACTTCTCCTGTCCTGTATATATACACTGCACAGTACCAATTCTCCTGTCCTGTATATATACACTGCACAGTACCACTTCTCCTGTCCTGTATATACAGTATACACTGCACAGTACCACTCCTCCGTCCTGTATATATACACTGCACAGTACCACTTCTCCTGTCCTGTGTATATATACACTGCACAGTACCACTCCTCCTGTATATATACACTGCACAGTACCACTTCTCCTGTCCTGTATATATACACTGCACAGTACCACTCCTCCTGTATATATACACTGCACAGTACCACTTCTCCTGTCCTGTATATATACACTGCACAGTACCACTCCTGTATATATACACTGCACAGTACCACTTCGCCTGTCCTGTATATATACACTGCACAGTACCACTTCTCCTGTCCTGTATATATACACTACACAGTACCACTTCTCCTGTCCTGTATATATACACTGCACAGTACCACTTCTCCTGTCCTGTATATATACACTGCACAGTACCACTCCTGTATATATACACTGCACAGTACCACTCCTCCTGTCCTGTATATATACACTGCACAGCACCACTCCTCCTGTCCTGTATATATACACTGCACAGTACCACTCCTCCTGTCCTGTATATATGCACTGCACAGTACCACTTCGCCTGTCCTGTATATATACACTGCACAGTACCACTTCTCCTGTCCTGTATATATACACTGCACAGCACCACTCCTCCTGTCCTGTATATATACACTGCACAGTACCACTCCTCCTGTCCTGTATATATACACTGCACAGTACCACTCCTGTATATATACACTGCACAGTACCACTTCGCCTGTCCTGTATATATACACTGCACAGTACCACTTCTCCTGTCCTGTATATATACACTGCACAGTACCACTTCTCCTGTCCTGTATATATACACTGCACAGTACCACTTCTCCTGTCCTGTATATATACACTGCACAGTACCTCTCCTGTATATATACACTGCACAGTACCACTCCTCCTGTCCTGTATATATACACTGCACAGCACCACTCCTCCTGTCCTGTATATATACACTGCACAGTACCACTCCTCCTGTCCTGTATATATACACTGCACAGTACCACTCCTCCTGTCCTGTATATATACACTGCACAGTACCACTTCTCCTGTCCTGTATATATACACTGCACAGCACCACTCCTCCTGTCCTGTATATATACACTGCACAGTACCACTCCTCCTGTCCTGTATATATACACTGCACAGTACCACTCCTCCTGTCCTGTATATATACACTGCACAGTACCACTTCTCCTGTCCTGTATATATACATTGCACAGTACCACTCCTCCGTCCTGTATATATATACTGCACAGTACCACTTCTCTGTATATATACACTGCACAGTACCACTTTTCCTGTTCTGTATATATACACTGCACAGTACCACGCCTGTCCTTTATACTGGGTGTAATTTTCAGTATCTGTATTATTCTGTATGTACACTGCACAGTACCACTCCTCCTGTCCTGTATATCTGCACTGTAGAGTACCACTCCTCCTGTCCTGTATATATACACTGCACAGTACCGCTTCTCCTGTCCTGTATATATACACTGCACAGTACTGCTCCTTCTGTCCTGTATATATACACTGCACAGTACCACTTCTCCTGTCCTGTATATATACACTGCAAAGTAGCACTCCTCCTGTCCTCTGTATATATACACTGCACAGTACCACTTTTCCTGTTCTGTATATATACACTGCACAGTACCACGCCTGTCCTTTATACTGGGTGTAATTTTCAGTATCTGTATTATTCTGTATGTACACTGCACAGTACCACTCCTCCTGTCCTGTGTATATGCACTGTAGAGTACCACTCCTCCTGTCCTGTATATATACTGCACAGTACCACTTTTCCTGGCCTGTATATATACACTGCACAGTACCGCTTCTCCTGTCCTGTATATATACACTGCACAGTACTGCTCCTTCTGTCCTGTATATATACACTGCACAGTACCACTTCTCCTGTCCTGTATATGTACATTGCAGAGTACCACTCCTCCTGTCCTGTATATATACACTGCACAGTACCACTTCTCCTGTCCTGTATATATACACTGCAAAGTAGCACTCCTCCTGTCCTGTATTTACACACTGCACAGTACCACTTTTCCTGTCCTGTATATATACACTGCACAGTACCACTCTTCCTGTCCAATTTTCAGTATCTGTATTATTCTGTATGTACACTTCACAGTACCACTTCTTCTGTCTTTAATACTGAGTGTAATTCTTAGTTTCTGTATTATTCGTTATATACACTGCACAGTACCACTTCTCCTATCCTTTATACTGGGTGTAATTCTCAGTATCTGTATTATTCTGAGTATATACACTGCACAGTACCACTTCCTCTGTTCTGCATATACACTGTACAGTACCACTTCTCCTGTCCTGTATATACACTGCACAGTACCACTTCCTCTGTTTTGCATATACACTGTACAGTACCACTTCTCCTGTCCTGTATGCATACACTGCACAGTACCACTTCTCCTATCCTTTATACTGGGTGTAATTCTCAGTATCTGTATTATTCTGAATATCTACACTGCACAGTACCACTTCCTCTGTTTTGCATATACACTGTACAGTACCACTCCTCCTGTCCTGTATGCATACACTGTACAGTACCACTTCTCCTGTCCTGTATATACACTGCACAGTACCACTTCCTCTGTTTTGCATATACACTGTACAGTACCACTCCTCCTGTCCTGTATGCATACACTGTACAGTACCACTTCTCCTGTCCTGTATATACACTGCACAGTACCACTTCCTCTGTTTTGCATATACACTGCACAGTACCACTCCTCCTGTCCTGTATGCATACACTGCACAGTACCACTCCTCCTGTTCTGTATACTGGCTGTAATTCTCAGTAACTGTATTATTCTGTATATATACACTGCACAGTAACACTTCCTCTGTTTTGCATATACACTGTACAGTACCACTCCTCCTGTCCTGTATGCATACACTGTACAGTACCACTTCTCCTGTCCTGTATATACACTGCACAGTACCACTTCCTCTGTTTTGCATATACACTGCACAGTACCACTCCTCCTGTCCTGTATGCATACACTGCACAGTACCACTCCTCCTGTTCTGTATACTGGCTGTAATTCTCAGTAACTGTATTATTCTGTATATATACACTGCACAGTACCACTTCTCCTGTCCTGTATATACACTGCACAGTACCACTTCCTCTGTTTTGCATATACACTGCACAGTACCACTCCTCCTGTCCTGTATGCATACACTGCACAGTACCACTCCTCCTGTTCTGTATACTGGCTGTAATTCTCAGTAACTGTATTATTCTGTATATATACACTGCACAGTACCACTTCTCCTGTCCTTTATACTGGGGGTAATTTTCAGTATCTGTAGTAGGCCGGTGTCACACTTGTGAGTGTGATGCGAGAAGCATGCACGGGTCTCTCTCATCATTACCCGGCACAGCTGCCGGCACTTGGGACAGCTGCATAGAAATACATGCAGCCGCACACTCCGGTCCCGAGTGGCGGTGCCAGTGCCGGGTAATGATGCGAGAGACTCGTGCATGTTTCTCGCATCACACTCGCAAGTGTGACCCCAGCCTTACTCTGTATATACACTGCACAGTACCACTTCTCCTGTATACTGGGTGTAATACTCAGTATCTGTATTATCCTGTATAAACAGTATACATTGCACAGTACCACTTCTCATGCCCTATTGTTGGAGAGACATAACTGGACTTAATATCATTGGAATGTCAGTGGAATGTCATTATTGGGTTATTATTTTCTACATTCCTATGGGCAAATAAAAATAAATCTTGAAAAACCTTTCGTTTGGATAGGGGATGACTTTCCTTTTGTTGTGGATCTGACTGCTGGGACCTCCTTGATCCTGAGAAACATAGCTTTGAGGATCACCATGTAAATGTAGCTGTGGTCGATCATTTGCACTGCCGCGCCATTCACACGTGGCTCTTCAAATAATTCCTTTTAGAGATTGGTGAGAGGCATGACAAAGTAAAGTGGGCTGGTGGGGTTTGTGTGCCTTGACTGCTTTTTGGTCCCAGTCAGGCCCTACCCTGAATGGTACATAATTGAATGAAACGATTCATAAATGTAATGTTACTCTGTAATGGAATGAAATTATGGTACAAATGTGGGTCCAATTTTAGAGATGACCTTTCTTATCTATACAATGTTGGCATCAAAACAGGTGTCTATTCATTTGCTAGGAACTAATTGAAGCTGGTTGTTAAGCTACTTTCATACAATTATTTGCACTCTTTAAAATCTCTTCTACGTCATTTAGTCTTAGAGATCATGTTTCTGCCCTGTAGTTATTTTCTTAAAGATCTACAGCATTAAATTGTTTTGAGGGAAAGTTATTTTAGAAAATGGGAAAATGAATTCTTTGCATAGAGGTGCTCAGACTAGAGAGGTCACCAAAATATTGTAAGGGGTTATCGTCAACTAGTTTTCTATCCAGATAATGCTGCCTTTCTAATTACTAACCTGTAATGACAGTTTGATTATGGATTTTTTTTTAAACCAAATATTTCCGGTCCATAGCTGTTAGGAGCTGCGGGACATAAGCAGAAGAAGCCAAGAACTGTATCTTTCTAAAGAAACAAGAAGTGTACATTTTTTGACCATGGGGGACCTATATTCCATTCTTCGAATATCTGCCCTAATTATGACAGTGCAGTCTACTAGATTTTGATTAATTTTTCATTAAAGGGGTTGTCCACTACTTTCAATTAACCCCCCATTGTATCCCCCCGGGGCCCCTAATGAATTGTGTAAATACCTTCTGTTGCCGTTTTCGCCTGTGAGCGGCGCTATGGCGGCAGCTGAGTCCGGGTCACGTGACCCCCAGGCTGCAGCCACCGCTTATTTCTGCCAACGTCACGTCAATTTCCAGACTCTGGAAATTGACGTGATGTCAGCAGCAGGCGTGACCCCAGGCTCACAGTCAGCAGTCACTCATCAAGAGTGACTGGGCTGTGGGCTGTGCTGGGGGTGGGCGGGGCTATGCAGGGATGTGCGGGCATCGGGAGTATGTGTGATGGCGCCGGTATGTGCGGGGGTCTGCGTGCCGGCGCCAGGGGTCTGCGTGCCGGCGCCGGTATGTGCGGGGGTCTGTGTGCCGGCGCCGGGGGTCTGCGTGCCGGCGCCGGTATGTGCGGGGGTCTGCGTGCCGGCGCCGGGGGTCTGCGTGTCGGCGCCGGTATGTGCGGGGGTCTGCGTGCGGGGGGTCTGCGTGTCGGCGCCGGTATGTGCAGGGGTCTGCGTGCCTTCGCCGGGATGTGTGGGCGGTGCTGGGGTCTGCTGGCCGTGCTGGGGTCTGCTGCGGGGGGGGGGGGGGGGGGGCGGTCATTGGTGTGTGTGTCTCTGTGTGCAGGCTTCGTCCGATGGGACTACAAGTCCCATCGGACGATGCCTGCTACAGTGACAGTGAGTGATACATTAGCCAATGATGGGACAGTAGTAGTCCCATCATCCGGCTAATGTGTTGAATGTAAAAAAATAACACATACACACATATACAATACATACAACATGCAACATGTGAAAACATGCAACACGCGATGACATGCGACATGCAACAACATGCGACGACATGCACCATGTGACATGCGATGACATGCAGCGTGCGAAAATGGGACATGCGATAACATGTAACATGCGATGACATGTGACAGCATGCGACATGCGAAGATATGCGACATGCAATAACATGCGACATGCGACAACATGTGACATGCACCATGCAACAACATGTGACATGCGATGACATGCGACATGTGACAGCATGCAACATGCAATAACATGTGACATGCAATGACATGCAACATGTGACATGCACCATGCGATGACATGCAACATGTGACAGCATAAGACATGCACCATGTGACGACATGCAGCATGCAATAGCATGCGACATGCACATGCGACATGCGATGACATGCAACATGCAGCATGTGACGACATGCAACATGCGACGACATGCTACATGCAACATGCTATGACATGCAACATGCTATAACATGCGACGACATGCAACATACGACATGCAGCATGCGACATGCAATGACATGCGACATGCACCATGCGACGACATGTGACAGCATGTGACTTGTGATGACATGCACCATGCACCATGCGACGACATGCAACATGCAACAACATGCGACACGCCACATGCAATGACATGCGGCGACATGCAACATGTGACATGCAACATGCAACGACATGCTACATGCGATGACATGCAGCATGCGACATGCTATAACATGCGACATGCGATAACATGCAACATGCGACAACATGCAACATACGACATGCAGCATGCGATGACATGCAACATGTGACAACATGCAACATGCCACATACAGTACATACATACAACATACATATAGACATACAGTACATATAACATTACATACTCACCATCACTTGTCACTTTGATCCCCGAAGCCAGTGTCATATGTAAAAAATATTAAAATAATAAACAAACACTATACTCCCTGATCCGCAGATATCCAATTAAAATGAGTGTCCCACGATGTGCCCGCTCTCCAGGGGCTCCAGGAATACAATGATGGAAGGTATCCTTCCACAATGTATTCCTCACAATGTATTCCTACGCCCCTGTGAGAAAATAGTCCCTAGTCTCACTTTATGCCATTGCTGTGTGAGAAAATTTCCCATGCAGCAATTGCCATAAAGTGAGACTTTGAACTCTAGTAACCTCTCAGTGATGCACTGCAGGAGCCATTGTCTCCTTGCAGGTTGGGCCACTGAGGGTTCTATAGAGCAGTGACATCACCCGATGTCACTGTTCTATAGGGGAGATCGTCGTAGGACACTCGTTATTAATTGGACTACGGCGGACAGGTAGTATACGGTTTATTTTACGTTTTTTGCAGGCGCTGAAGTATGGTAAGTATGGTGAAATGAAAAATATTAAAATACTTTTTTCTGGCTGTGTCTTATTGATGCCTCTCCATTATTAACCCGGATTAATGTCACCTTACAATAGCAAGGTGACATTAATCCCTTATTACCCCATATCCCACCGCTACACAGGAGTGGGAAGAGAGGGGCTAAGTGCCGCAATTGGCGCATCTTACAGATGCGCCATTTCTGGGGCGACTGCGAACTGGTATTTGTAGCCAGGGGGGCCAATATCCATGGCCCCTCTCTAGGCTATGAATATCAGCCCGCAGCTGTCTGCGTAGCCTTTCTGGCTATAAAATATAGGGGGACCCCACGTCATTTCTTTTTTGGGGTCCCCCTATTTTAATAGCCAGTAAAGGCTATGCAGACAGCTGTGGGCTGATATTCATAGCAGGCTACAAATATTGGCCCCCGGCCATCGGCTTTCCCCCTCTGGCGCAGAAAATTGCGCGGGAGCCCACGCCATTTTTTTTTTCTTTTTTTTTTTAACTGAAACATATTGTTCATTAACCCCTTTCTGCCAGCTGACGGAATAGTACGTCAGGTGGCAGTATCCCCCACTTTGAGGTGGGCTTTGGCGGTGAGCCCACTTCAAAGCCACAACATGTCAGCTGTTTTCAATACAACCAAAAAAATGTACATGATCGCTAAACGGCGTAGCGAGAAAAAAAAATCAAAAGCTAAAATTATGTTTTTTTGGTTGCCGCGACATTGCATTAAAATACAATTAAGGGCGATACTATTAAGAGGTCTTTTCTCCGGCTGTGCCTCCCCTCCTCACCCTCCCCTTGTCGGTAAGCCCTTTTTGAATAATTGTTGTCATGCTATAGACAATTGACGATTCTACTTCCATGCTAGCATATGTGACTAGGATACTTGATGCACCTTTTTTCCTTATGGGCTTACCCACTATATACTATATACTGGGATTGTGCTTTGCTCTTTCCCTTTGGATTACTTTCCAGTATTTGTGAGGTGAATTGGGGTTATTTATTGGAATTGTAATATAACGACGCATTACTGATAACTATTTTAATGTTTGTATTAATAAAGATTTTGCTCATATATATTGCCATTGTATGCTCCTTGTTCTCCATTTTTAACATCCGAATTAGCTGCAGATTGGATGCTGCGTACTTGTAGTCCCATCGGATGATGCCTGCACACACACCCCCAAAGACCCCTCGCACAGACCCGCACACACCCGAACAGTCCCGCACACACCCGTACAGCCCGCAGACCCCGCCCACGCACACATACACTCACACAGACACCACCCACACACTTCCCTACTCCCGAACTGCAGCGTTTCTCAGACCCACATCCACAGCAAAACTGCAGCTCTTTTTTACATCTGCGGTTTTGCTGCGGATGTGCCTGACTCAATGCAAGTCTAAGGCCGGAGTCACACTACAGCGAGATACGGCCGAGTCTCGCAGGTTAAAAACAAGCTCTGGCACCGGCACTCCGGAGCAGAGCGTGCGGCTCCATGTATTGCTATGCCGGTGCCAGAGCTTGGTTTTATCCTGCGAGACTCGGCCGTATCTCGCTGTATGTGATCCCGGCCTAAGGGTGCAGAAACACTGCAGTTCGGCACAAAAGAAGTGACATGCTGCGGAAAAAAAAGCTGCGTTTCGGTGCGGCTTTTTCCGCAGCATGTGCACAACAAGTCTGCGGCTCCTATAGACTTGCATTGGTTGTGCACTACACTGCGGATTTGATGCAATTCTGTGCAGCAAAAAATGCTGCGGATCTGCAATCAAATCCACAACGTGTGCACACAGCCTTAGCATTCAGTGAACCTAGCAAAAAAGCCAAGCAAAAAGCAAGTGTGGGATTGCACTTTTTTTTCAATTTCATCGCACTTTGACATTTTTTCACATTTTCTGTTACACGACATGGTAAAATCAATGGTGTTGTTCAAAAGTAGAACTTGTCCCGCCAAAGATAAGCCCTCACATGGCCATATTGACGGAAAAATTATGGCTCTGGAAAGGAGGGGAGCGATAAACGAAAAAAGCTCCAGGAGTGAAGGGGTTTAGAAACGTGGATATGGACCTAATTATGGAAATAGATATATAGATATATCTCTGTATCTATCTATCTATCTATCTATCTATCTATCTATCTATCTATCTATCTATCTATCTATCTATCTATCCATGTGTAATGGAGTGTGGGTTGGGCAAATGTAAAAGAGGAGGTTGGACAGAAATGACATCACAAATCTTTTTGCAGATAGAGGAGGGAGAGGAGGGAGGTGTTGGGGTGTGATTTGGAGTGGGTGTGCCAGGTGCAGAGTTACAGGCGAGTGCAATGCATCATGGAACTGTAGTATTAGAGCACAATAAGTCAGGAGAAAGGAAGTTGTCGATTAACCCCATGAGAGCTGGATCCAGCACTGAATATGTGCTGCTACAGCATGATAAAAGGTAATATTGCTAAAATAAACACAGTGGATGTTTTCAGTGGTACATAATAGCAAGATTTATGAAAAAAAAAAAAAAAAATTAATGTAGTGGACAACTTCTTTAATGTCAGCGTGGATCAGTTTGATCACAGCTTCTGGAAAGTTTAAAGGGAACCTGTCAGCAGATTTTGTCGCTATAAAATGCGGCCACCACCTTTCAGGGCTTATCTACAGCATTCTATAATGCTGTAGATAAGCCCCCAGTCCGACCTGCAAGTGAAGAAAAATAAGTTATATTATACTCACCCGGCGGGGCGGTCCGGTCCGATGGATGTCGTAGGTCTGGGTTCAGCGCCTCCCATCTTCTTGCGACGACGCCCTCCTGCTTCTTCATCGCTTCCTGCCATCACGTTCCTGCGCAGGCTTACTTCTCTGCACTGTTGAGGGCAGAGTAAAGTACTGCAATGCGCAGGTGCCGGGCCTCTCTCAACTTTCCCAGCGCCTGCACACTGCAGTACTTTACTCTGCCCTCAGCAGGACAGAGAAGTAAGCCTGCACCGAGGCCGGGGAGCGATGAAGAAGCAGGAGGGCGGTGTCGCAAGAAGAGGACCCGGACCTGGGACACCCATCGGACCGGACCTGGGACACCCATCGGACCGGACTGCACAGGACCGCCCCCCCGCGTGAGTATAATATAACTTATTCTTCATTTGCAGACATTTTGCAGATTTGATTATTAACTATCAGATTAGCACAAGCGTCTTCCTGTTACTTCTGGAGCCTAATGCTGTACAGATATGAAATATGAATGGTAGGAACTAACAAAATGTTCATGTTAATCTAATGCATAATATCAATGGTGAGTAAATCTGATTGGTGTACCTTTCATGATTGTTATTATGTACACAATTATCATTCTTATCATTAATGAAAATACTGTATTATCTCATAGCTGTCTTTCAATAAGATGTGCCAAGCACTGATATTGAGGGATATGCATCATTACCTGGTACAATCAGTGCATGTACCAGTTGTGTGGGCATTTTTTACCTTAAAGAGGTTGTCCACTATTTTATCATTGATGATCTATTCTTACGATAGGTCATCAATGTCTGATCGGTCGAGATCTGACACCAGACAGTGTTGGCAGTGGTGGTCTCTGGCCGGAACTGCTCGATTGCAAAGAAGCTCATTTTGCTAGTGGTTCCCTCTGGTCATTGCACACCCGCTGCCTATTGATTTGAATAGGAGGCAGATGTGTAGTACCCTACCCCGCCACCATCAGAAGACGGAGCAGGTCCACAGTCGGGCAGTTCAGGCCGGCGCTGACACTGACTACAGCTGATTGGACTCCAACCGATCAGATATTTATGAACTATCCTAAGGATAGTTCATCAATGAAGAAGTAGTGGAAACCTCTTTAACAATACATTGTTTACTAATCCAAACTGGCGAGTTAGCGTGGTGTCTTGATTATGGCAGTTACATAAAACTGATTGGGACCCGAGAAGGGGAAGAAGGAGGGTAGAACAGCGACATTTCTGAGGTGACCACATAACTTTCAGTAGCTCAATAGCACATTATGACTGTAAATGTAACTAATGCTCTAACAGGAAAAGTATTTCACAGACTAAATAAATAAGAACGTTCACAGCCAGTGCACTGTGTTTAATTGGACATATGTATTAGTTTTCAAAACATTTACAGTATAAGTTATAGTACTGTAATGCTGTGGGGGGTTTTTACATATACTTTTACATATCACATGTAAGAATCATGTCGGTCTGGTAGTCGGGGGCAGGTATATCTCGCCCAGGTATTTGTCCTATGTGAATTAGGCCGCTCAGTATTTTCAGGATAATGATGGGTTAATGAGTGCGGGAATAAAGGATGACCAGCTGAGGGTTTCCGGCGTCAGCCTGGGGCACACAGATTGTCTGTCTGTGTGAGACAAACGTGAGTGAGAGCTGTGCTCAAGGACTATGTGTTGTTAGCTGGGTGGGAGAAGCCCCCCCAGTTGTTAAGATAGCAACGTATTGGTTTAGTTAGTGCCGGACAGGCTAGGATTTATTTTTATGTTTTGTTTTTTCTATGTTGCTTTCACTTTAATAAACCTGACCTAAGGTCAGCCAACTTGGAAACCTGCTGTCGCCTCAGAATTCAATGCACAAACCACGTGACCTTTGACCCCAGCAAAGGCGATCCCGGAGTGTTTTGTCACACACAACATTGAAGTTGCAGCACCAATAAGGAAAAGTTGTAGAATTATGGAAATCACAGTTTGATAGACAAGTTACTGATATACAAACAGGCTCGGACTGGCCCACGGGGTAACGGGAATCCCCCGGTGGGCCCCTGTGTAGATCTAGGCCCTCAACCCCACTCTATCGACAGTACTTGGCATAATTCATTTGATTCACTCTGTACAGAAAAAGCAGCATCTCATAATTCATTAACCACGCTACCCAGGTTATTATTGTGAATGCAGTTGTTGGCTATTAACAGCCTGTAATCGATGATGAGTATAAGAGAGAGTAAAGAAATATTAGATCATTTTCACTCATCCAATATTCCCATAGTGTTCTATCCATTATAAACAATACTCATTATAGTCTATGGGCATGGTCACATGTTCAGCTTTTTTATAGATAAATTGAGGCTATCCGTGTGGCTTCATAATGATGTCTACTTTTCACTGTCAAATAGGTAGAAGTTGGAAAATGTTGATCTTTTTCAATCCTTTCAAACAAAAATCACACTTATGGTAAAAATGTACATCCTGACCAAAAAATTGACAAAATTCGTTTAAAAATCATTGACCAAAATGTATCCATATAAGGGGATAGATATGAATTCTCATTGCAGTTCTTGAAGAGAAACACATCTTGTGAGCCCAGTTTCCTACATGAACCAGACACCTAAATAAACTCTAAAAGAAAAGCTATAATATCTGTCGGCATCACAAAATGTGTCAACTGAAGGAAACTAAATTTTAAAACGCACTCCTCTTAATATATTGCAATCCTCATATTATATGGCACTGTGTACTTACAATTGCTCATTTTTCCCTTCTGCCCTTCATTTTTCCCTTCTTCCCAGTTAATTATTTTCATTTCTGTTAGGTCTATGACATCACGTGAGTAAAACAAGGATTTTAGTGTTGAACCACAACGCGTTTCAACGGTTAAACCGTCTTCATCAGGTGAAAACTTCCACCTGATGAAGGCGGTTTAACCGTTGAAACGCGTTATGGTTCAACACTAAAATCCTTGTTTTGGTCTCATTTCCAGCGCTCCTAGGACCGTTATTACTATTCTTTACTGCATTTTGTATCCTCCTAGAAGGTTATCGGCTGGAGCTGCGGTGGACCTTTTGCTTTCAATTTTAACTGTGACCCTCACAGCGCTCCCTACTGACCGCTTTCTTTTCCCTTGAATTTCATCACGTGAGTAAAATCAGACTAGCTGTATCCTTGTAAGCTCTTTGTAGAAACAGGAAGTCTCTCTTCCCTGCATGAGTCATCATTAGAACTACAATTCTACAACACGTGATATAGAGATAATGGAAAAGAGAAGAATTTGCTGGGTAGAAAAGCAAAATGAGCAATTGTAAGTACACAGTGATTACAATATGATGATTGCAATATATTGTATTAAGAGGAAAAAACTTTCAAAAAAGTTTCCTGAATAGATGAGATTCCATGCTGTCAACATAGCATTTTTCGGTGCCATCAGGACACTATGTAGGTCTGTTACTGTTTTACAAATTGCATTTCTTGCATCAATGAAGTAACTCCGGCTGGGTGCTTTATGTACCTGATTTAAATGCATGGAGTAATTAAATTCCCCTGTGTTATACCCTTCCCAATTTTCTGTCCAGGAAAGAGGCGCTGATGCCTCTTGCCCACAACCTGCAGTTGCACAGACACAACAGTCAGCAACCACGTCCAGTCCAGCTTTCAATTGTCCCGTGTCAGCATATATGTCTGTTCACAAATTGTTAGTTGAATAGGGCATATATATTTGTTAGCACTTTCCATTGTCCGGTGCTGGACAAAAACCATTGCTGGCTTTTAGAGGCTCCCAAAGGAGACTTGTGTCTCTTTATTAAACTGTTGTTTACCTTAAATGTTCTAAATTTTGGTTAAAAAAAAAAAATTGTGATGGGGTATTGGCCAGTTTCTGTACATTTTAAGCAGTTCTAAGAGTCTGGGTTAGCCACTAGAGGGGGGCATTATAGCACACTGAGATTAGAGATAGGAACTCAGGAACAGTAACAGTTAAAGGCACTCTGTCACCCCCAAAATCGTATATGAGGTAAGCCCACCGGCATCAGGGGCTTATCTACAGCATTCTGTAATGCTGTAGATAAGCCCCCGATGTAACCTGAAAGATAAGAAAAACAGGTTATATTATTCTCACCCAGGGTCGGTCCCGCTGCGGTCCGGGTCCGATGGGCGTCGCGATCTGGGTCAAGCGCCTCCTATCTACTTACGATGACGTCCTCTTCTTTTCTTCACGCCGCAGCTCCGGCGCAGGCGTACTTTGTCTGCCCTGTAAGAGGGCAGTGCAAAGTACTGCAGTGCAAAGGTGCCGGGAAAGGTCAGAGAGTCCCGGCGCCTGCGCACTGCATTGCTTTGCTCTGCCCTCATCAGGGCAGACAAAGTACACCTGTGCCGGAGCCACAGCAAGAAGACAAGAAGAGGACATCATCGTATGAAGATAGGAGGCCCCGGACCGCCCCTGGGTGAGTATAATCTAACCTCTTTCTCATCTTTCATGATACATCGGGGGCTTATCTACAGCAACACAAAATGCTGTAGATAATCCCCTGATGACGGTGGGCTTACCTCATATACGATTTTGTGGGTGACAGGTTCTCTTTAACTTAGGAGGATCCAAATGTGGGTAAGACAGGAGGATTTCCTGGTTTTGGGTCAGTCAGGCTAGGGAGCCCAGGCAGGTCAGCTGGGCCTGGGGGACCCCAGCTAAGCAGTGGGCCACGTAACGTTAAGTGTGAAGCCCAGTCATGCAGGACAGCAGAAGTGAGAGCAGCAGAACAGCAGAAGTGAGAGCAGCAGGACAGCAGAAGTGAGGGCAGCAGGACAGCAGAAGTGAGAGCAGCAGGACAGAAGAAGTGAGAGCAGCAGAAACAGCAGAAGTGAGAGCAGAGGTAATAGCAGAATTCACCACAGAACAGAAATGCAGGTCGCTCCAAAATATGGCAGGTTTCTACTTGGGCAGATGCCCTTATGTCTGGCAAGAAACAGACAAGGGAATGCCTAATCGTGCGAATCTGAACAGGGTGGACGCTGCAGTACCGGTCGAGATGGGACAAACCTGGTACAACCTAAAGGACATAGGGAAGAGCACAGGGAAAGCAAAGGATGTGAACTGTGCAGAACTCTCTGTTGATGCTGTAACTGATGTGGACGTGCTGCGATTGGAAACAAGCAAAGTTCTACATTTTAAGTTGGAATTGGACTCTGTCTCTTTATGTGAAGAAGTGTAACTGCGTCTAAGGGAGGCCTCTGAGAACCAGGCAAGTGAGACAGTGGGACTGTATATATGTGATGCGGGTGGTCAGGGCATCCTGAAGCAGACACCTACGTGGGACATGACTACGGCCCTGGCTGACGCTCACAATACAGCGCTTATTCATAACCGTGAATTGTCAGTTACTGCAGGGTATAACAGCCGTCCGGAGGCAAGAGCAAGACATGTTCTCTGTAACCACACTTACGACGAAGAGCATGGACAAAGGCCACCCCTATATTCCTTAGTATTCTTCAAGATACCATATCAAAATGTTTTGTTTTGGGTTTTTTTGTGCACTTTTTTCTTAGCTGGACAATCTCATAATTTAGACCACAAATTCTCTCCCATTGGCAGCAGACATGTCTCTCATCTCCCATCTCACAATCAGTGAAATTACCCTCTAAGGCTACATTTCTACGATGAGTGTTTGGTGAGATTTTGACGCTGTAGATTTCCTGCCGAATTTAATTCTTCAACTTGCCAGATTAGGTTATTTGTGTTTCTTCTTTGCCTTTTGAGTGTTTTTTACATATTTTTATTGCATTGTTTTCAGTTTCACCCTTGCTTCTTTTTGAATATAATTTTTTAATTAAAATTACTTTGTTTTGTAAACTTCCTGTTTGCTGTGAGCTTTGATACTGCTTTATTGATAATGTTATGTGTGCATGTGGATTACATCCATTTTTTGCTGCTGAAATGTAATAAAAACCCATATGAATTTTTTATATGCGAATATTCGGCATCTCATTAAAGTGTATGGGGAAATCCCGCAAAAAAACACATATAATTCGCAAGATTTAAAAAATTCAACACACCTCAATTTTTGTAGTATTAACCCCTTTCTGTCATTGGACGTACTATTCCGTCCATGTGGGGTGGACCCTACTTCCCAAGGACGGAATAGTACGTCCAGCGAGATCAGCCGCGCTCACGGGGGGAGCGCGGCCGATCGCGGCCGGGTGTCAGCTGACTATAGCAGCTGACATCCGGAACTATGTGCCAGGAGCGGTCACGGACCGTCCCCGGCACATTAACCCCCGGCACACTGCGATCAAACATGATCGCAGTGTTCCGGCGGTATAGGGAAGCATCGCGCAGGGAGGGGGCTCCCTGCGTGCTTCCCTCAGACGATCGGTACAAGGCGATGTGCTCACCTTGTACCGAGCATCTCCTCCATGGCGGCGGGGCTGCATCCGGGTCCTGCAGGGAGGTGGCTTTACAGCAGAGCAGGCGCCGGGAAGCCTGGAGCTGTGCACGTCAGATCGCCGATCTGACAGTGCACAGCTAAGTGTCAGATCGGCGATCTGTCACTTTACTGTGATGACACCCCCCCCCGGGGCAAAGTAAAAATGTAAAAAAAAAAAATTACATGTGTAAAAAAAAAAAAAAAAATTCCTAAATAAATAATAATAATAAAAAAAATATTGTTCCAATAAATACATTCCTTTAGCTAAATAAAAAACAATAACAGTACACATATTTAGTATCGCCGCGTCCGTAACGACCCGACCTATAAAACTGTCCCACTAGTTAACCCCTTCAGTGAACATCGTAAAAAAATAAATAAATAAAAAAAACGAGGCAAAAAACAACGCTTTATTATCATACCGCCGAACAAAAAGTGGAATAACATGCGCTCAAAAAGACGGAAATGAATAACCATGGTACTGCTGAAAACGTCATCTTGTCCCGCAAAAAACAAGCCACCATACAGCATCATCAGCGAAAAAATAAAAAAGTTATAGTCCTCAGAATAAAGCAATGCAAAAAATAATTATTTTTTCTAAAAAATAGTTTTTATCGTATAAAAGCGCCAAAACATAAAAAAATTATATAAATGAGGTATCGCTGTAATTGTACTGACCCGAAGAATAAAACTGCTTTATCCATTGTACCAAACATGGAACGGTATAAACGCCCCCCCCCCCCCCCCAAAAAAAAAAAAAAAAAAGAAATTCATGAATAGCTAGTTTTTGGTCATTCTGCTTCACAAAAATCGGAATAAAAAGTGATCAAAAAATGCCACGTGTCCGAAAATGTTACCAATAAAAACGTCAACTCATCCCGCAAAAAACAAGACCTGACATGACTCTGTGGACCAAAATATGGTAAAATTATAGCACTCAAAATGTGGTAACGCAAAAAACATTTTTTGCAATAAAAAGCGTCTTTTAGTGTGTGACGGCTGCCAATCAAAAATCCGCTAGAAAACGCGCTATAAATAGTAAATCAAAATCCCCTTCATCACCCCCTTAGTTACGAAAAATTAAAAAATTAAAAAAATGTATTTATTTCCATTTTCCTATTAGGGTTAGGGCTAGGGTTAGGGTTAGGGCTAGGGTTAGGGCTGGGGTTAGGGTTGGGGTTAGGGTTGGGGCTAAAGTTAGGGTTGGGGCTAAAGTTAGGGTTAGGGTTTGGATTACATTTACGGTTGGGAATAGGGTTGGGATTAGGGTTAGGGGTGTGTCAGGGTTAGGGGTGTGGTTAGGGTTACAGTTGAGATTAGGGTTAGGGGTGTGTTTGGATTAGGGTTTCAGTTATAATTGGGGGGTTTCCACTCTTTAGGCACATCAGGGGCTCTCCAAACGCGACATTGCGTCCGATCTCAATTCCAGCCAATTCTGCGTTGAAAAAGTAAAACAGTGCTCCTTCCCTTCCGAGCTCTCCCGTGCGCACAAACAGGGGTTTACCCCAACATATGCGGTAACAGTGTACTCTGGACACATTGGACAACAACTTTTGGGGTCCAATTTCTCCTGTTACCCTTGGGAAAATACAAAACTGGGGGCTAAAAATTAATTTTTGTGTAAAAAAAAAATATTTTTTATTTTCACGGCTCTGCGTTATAAACTGTAGTGAAATACTTGGGGGTTCAAAGTTCTCACAGCACATCTAGATAAGTTCCTTGGGGGTCTAGTTTCCAATATGGGGTCACTTATGGGGGGTTTCTACTGTTTAGTTACATCAGGGGCTCTGCAAATGCAACGTGACGCCTGCAGACCATTCCATCTAAGTCTGCATTCCAAATGGCGCTCCTTCCCTTCCGAGCTCTCCCATGCGCCCAAAAGGTGGTTCCCCCCACATATGGGGTATCAGCATACTCAGGACAAATTGGACAACAACTTTTGGGGTCCAATTTCTCCTGTTACCCTTGGGAAAATACAAAATTGGGGGCTAAAAAATAATTTTTGTGGGAAAAATTTTTATTTTTACGACTCTCTCAACGCTCTCACAACACATCTAGATAAGTTCCTTAGGGGGTCTACTTTCCAAAATGGTGTCACTTGTGGGGGGTTTCAATGTTTAGGCACATCAGTGGCTCTCCAAACACAACATGGCGTCCCATCTCAATTCCTGTCAATTTTGCATTGAAAAGTCAAATGGCGCTCCTTCCCTTCCGAGCTCTGCCATGCACCCAAACAGTGGTTTACCCCCACATATGGGGTATCAGCGTACTCAGGACAAATTGTACAACAACTTTTGGAGTCCAATTTCTTCTCTTACCCTTGGTAAAATAAAACAAATTGGAGCTGAAGTACATTTTTTGTGTAAAAAAGTTAAATGTTCATTTTTATTTAAACATTCTAAAAATTCCTGTGAAACACCTGAAGGGTTAATAAACTTCTTGAATGTGGTTTTGAGCACCTTGAGGGGTGCAGTTTTTAGAATGGTGTCACACTTGGGTATTTTCTATCATATAGACCCCTCAAAATGACTTCAAATGAGATGTGGTCCCTAAAATAAAATGGTGTTGTAAAAATGAGAAATTGCTGGTCAACTTTTAACCCTTATAACTCCCTAACAAAAAAAAAATTTGGTTCCAAAATTGTCCTGATGTAAAGTAGACATGTGGGAAATGTTACTTATTAAGTATTTTGTGTGACATATCTCTGTGATTTAATTGTATAAAAATTCAAAGTTGGAAAATTGCGAAATTTTCTAAATTTTCGCCAAGTTTTGTTTTTTTCACAAATAAACGCAGGTAATATCAAAATTTTTTTACCATTACAATGAAGTACAATATGTCACGAGAAAACATCAGAATCACCGGGATCCGTTGAAGCGTTCCAGAGTTATAACCTCATAAAGGAACAGTGGTCAGAATTTTAAAAATTGGCCCGGTCATTAACGTGCAAACCACCCTTGGGGATAAAGGGGTTAAAAAAGTAAACAAGTCCAAGAGCGGTAAAGGATCCAGCTTCCAGAATATAATTTTATAATTTACTCCATTAAAAAAGTGAAAAAATATACACACTTTGCAAAAGGTTGAAGTGAACACTTTCTATAAGAACCAAGCATTTCAAACGTTACAACGTTCTTACTCCTGGTTCGGTTTTTATGAAGGGTTTTCAGAAAGTGAAATCTCTGTTCCCTTGTACATTAAACACTCTCCCCTGCTCCAGAACTGAATTTCTGGTGCCACCCATGGTACCTGTTATTGTCTGCAACTCTGACTTCA
Source organism: Ranitomeya variabilis (assembly GCF_051348905.1). NCBI lineage: Eukaryota > Metazoa > Chordata > Amphibia > Anura > Dendrobatidae > Ranitomeya > Ranitomeya variabilis. The sequence goes on from NC_135232.1 coordinate 376,297,549, forward strand.
CATCGACAGTGCTGCAGACAATTAGTGAGCTCAACATCTTATGATGTCAACTCAAGCAGAGTCAATGAGCTAAGTTACTGACTGCAGCGCTGTCATCAATGTAATGATGAAGTCAGTAAGGATTAACAGCACTTTTACATGGCGATATTTTGCATCAGTATTTGTTAACAGACTCCAGGAGTGGATCCAAAACACAGAAGAGGTGAAAGTCACTCAGTAATTATTTTTCTTAGTGTTTGCTCCTGTCTTTTTAGCTGACAAATACTGATGTAAAATACTGGCCAAAATACTCACTGTGTGAATGAGGCGAGGAAGCTGCTTGTAATCCTGCTGTAATATAAGTCCATTGATGAGTGCACACTTGCTTGTCTTCTCTGCTCCATGATATTCACCAGAGCAAGAGCAACACCTAGGGCAAAACTGTGGCCGGCAGATTTCCGACCCTATGACACAGTGACATGTGATGGACCCCGACTCCCAAACAAAATGAATCACACAGACGCACACAAAATAAATACATGAAGCATTGTAATTAGGTGTCAAACATTCTCAATTTTATTTACATTCACATGACACCAAAAATGGCACAACCCCAGACTCATGAAGAGTCACCCTCCACCACTCAGGAGAGGAAAACCCCCCTGTGGTGGAAACCTCTAAGAAACCATGGCTGGTGGATCGCCGTTCCCTTGGGCTTAGAGAGTTAGTGCCGATATATAACAGATGTAACAAGTTTTAACATTTGTACATTTTACCAGATTTACAGAGAACTACATAAGAAATATAGACTATAAATGTGATAAACCGGATGTAGGAGAGATCTGGCTGCGATATCGGTCACCACATTGGTTGTTAGACCCAATTTAGTTGATCTGATTACCCAGATAGATGAACCATTTCTTCCCTTACAGATCCAGGTCCACCTCTCATAAATTTAGACTTTTGATTACAGGGATTGTTCATAATGGATAACCCCTAATAGGAGAAATACCCCCTCCCCCTTCTCCCATCCCAATTTATCACCCATTAAAGTCATAGGTGCTTCCATGAGCTCCCAAAGGAGAGCAACTCTTAGTAGAGGGTAACAGAAGGGGAGCCTGTGCTGGGGACCCCCTCGGTTACCTTCCCATGCCCTCGGGGTGTCTTATGCAGACAAACCCTTTCCTTGCTAGAACGTCCAAATTTCACCAAGGTTGGCACATTACGTGGGGTGGTCAAGTTCAACGTCCTCAGACGCATCAGTAATGGTGCTGATCGTGGCAGCGCAGTCTTCTATTATGGAATCTTCTTTATCACACTTGTTTATGACCTCATAACAGCTGTCATTGTTACTTACAGGGGCTATTACTGATGCAGGACCCAAGTATTAACCCTTTCATCATTGGTAATTCACATAATTATAAAGGCAAATAACTGCACTTGTTACCAAGCAGGCGCTTATCATTATGGCTTCCCTTAGGCATTATAAGAAATACAGATTAAACGTGCAAGTGTTTCAGGAATGTTTTGCACTTTTTAAATACAGAAATTGGATTTATAGCTAGCACTTTACACAGAAAAAATAAGGGGAAATTACTTGTAAAATTGTATTATAGGGAATTACATTTCAAGCATTTTCCTAATGTACAATTCACATAATTACATAGGTTGAAAAAAGACCTAGGACCATCAAGTTCAACCTATCTTCAAAGTTATACATTTTATATTGCTAGATAATTTATAACTCACGATGTCATGTTTTGTTAAAAAAGCATCCAGACCTTTTTTAAATGTTGTTATAGTAACTGCCATTACTAGGTCTTGTGGTCGGCATTCCATTCTGATTGCTCTTACTGTAAAGAACCCTTTCCTATTTAGCTGCCATAATTGTCTTTCCTCCACGTGTAACTAATACACGATAGAAAAATGGAAACAAAATTTTCAAAATATCAAGATTTTGTCGGTATTGAGCATGAGTGCCAATACTCAAAAATACATGCACTTATACGCCTTGGCACATTATTAGTGAGGTTATTAAGGGTTTTCTAAGGAATGTTCTGCCCTGCTGAATGTATATCTGCACACAAATTATCAAGATCTGTTGCTTACAGCTCCCTTTGCAATTGCCAACCAAAAACGACAAGTTGTGCCTGATAGGAGACAAGTCTGGAGACACTGCAGGCCATGTTAGTGTAACAAGGCGGACCGGGGGGGTAGTTATGGCCGAGTTATTTAAAGGCACAGTTCGCAGAGTCCACTGAGCATACAGTCAGCTAGCACCCCCGGCCCCTTGTACATAAATAGATGGGACCTACACAGCTTTTCCCACAGTTTACCTTGTTCTCTCTCCGGCCACAGTAGTCCAGGCAAATTAGAGTTCTAGATGGCAACTGTTGTCCAACAGGGAATTACTTTTAATGAACAGGGATGGAATATAAGGAGAGGAGTGCAATACTGGATTCCCAATCTCTCCCTGACACTCTCCACAGCCGCACCCACAGCAGCTGCAGCAGCCGAAGATTCACAGTAGTCCACTCGCTAGGACCTGGGTGCTTAAAACCCCTTCAGCAGGGACCCTTCCAGAGTCCTGTGGCCCGTGTTGCGGTCTTTAGTCCTTTTTAGTCTTTGGGACCCTTCTCGTATCCTTTCAAGCTCCTCTGAGTCCCTTGAGCCTGGGGCAACAGGTCTCTCCCCATCTGGGAGTCTGGCAATGTCCCGGCTGTTACTACACATCTGCTCAGAGCTAACAAACGGAGCTGCTGACTGGGGACAGCAGCTTCCTGTTGCCTTTCCTGCTTCTGGCCCAGCCCACAATTTAACTGTCAACTGTCCCTAACTTAGTGCAACACACAGATATTTAAAGGTGAACTCCCCACATTACACAATATGAACATAGTGCAGTGTAATACACAAGGAAACATAGCATTACACATGACAATACACAGACATTTTACAATAAGGTATGCAACATATTTATATAGGACGCACGGGGGCCACAATGAGAAGGAGATTTCAACTGAGGGGACCTGCCACCTCCTTACATTAGCACATTTAGGCCACACAGGTAGCTCATGGTAGTTCGAGCAACATGGGGCCTGGGGTTCTAATGTTGAAAAGCGGCTCCTGGGAAACTTTGGAAAAATGGCCGTATCACTGATTCCACCACTAAATCTCTGTAATGTGGAGCTGTTAGTGCACCTGGAATGAAGACTAAAGGGGTCCAGCTACTGTTTAATATGCCACACAATCCGTAATCCCGGGAGTTGGACCAGTGGGATGCTCCCTTGTGACGTTCACTTTATGACATTGCCCACGTAGTCTTGTTAGATTCGAAGAATGACTTGTAATGTTCCATCATGTACTACTGCAAGTGAAAATGGACATTACATGTGTCTACACAAACATCAGAAGGTATTTGCACAGCATTGAGCTACAGGCCAGACTTCATACTACAAATGTTCCATTGACCTAGCGCAACCGTTTTCAATGCCTATCATAGTGCAGAGCGAGATCTCAATGAAGGCTGGAATGGAGATATATCCTCTTCAGTGATGAGTCCCACTTTTTTTTTTTAGATGTAATGATAGCCAGAGATTGGTCTGGAGAAGAGCTGGGGTGAGTCTTGAACATGAGTTAACATAGGGGAACGTGAAAGTGTCCCTGGAGCTCTTTAACAGCATGACTTCGTCAGTCGGCATGTTGCTCATGCTACTGGAAGCAATCTGTGTGGCTTCAATGTGCTACCATGGCATGCAGGGTCTTTGAACTTGTCTCCCATCTTGTAAGGAATTGCCAGCAGCTTGATGATTTGCGCGCCCAAGTGCATTCTGCATAGCAGAACATTCCTCAGACAACCAATAATAGTCTTATTGATAGCAAGCCATACTCAATACTGAATTAATTGAGATGTTTTGTACTTTTTGTTTCCATTTTTTCATCATCTGCTTATCATTAACATCAATCCTGTGATTTTCATAATTCAACAGCCGTAACTATTTCTATCATTTTTTATAAAGACTATGACAGATTAACTTTTGCAATTCTCTTTTTTCAGATCAATTGTATTGGATGATGAGGGAATGGACATCCCATTTGATGAAGCAGAAATCAGACCAGGTAGGAAAATCATACAGCATCTGCTTTTATTGTGATGTTAAATTATTCAGCAAGTCGCCTCTGTGAAGTCACATAGAAATGCTAGAAATTGGTGAAGAAAGTTATTTATAGATTTAGCAAGTCTATATAGAGATTTCAGAAGAATTAGATTGCAGAGAATAGACTCAGCGCCTCGTTTTACCAGCAGTTGTATTGATTCCACAAGGCTGAACAGCAATCTCATAGGCTTTATTATTTTTTTCAGCTATTCACCATAAAATCCAGATATACTTAGCAAACTTCATGTATATTGTCTGGGACTTCATATATTCCTGTTGACTGTTTGCATTTTTTCTACACATCTTGGCATATCTACAAGATATGCTATAAACAGGGACAGATTAAGAGTATCCAAGGCCCAGGGTTGTTTAGAAGGCGTAGGACCTCCAAAGTACCCGATATATCATGTGAAAGGTCATGTGACTAACACACAGGTGCTCTGGGGCACAACTGTACACAGAAATAGAGAGAGATAGTGGCATGCATAGATGTTATGATCTGGTGACCTTGGAGCCGCATGAGAGACTTTCTCAGGAGTAGGTGGTACCTGTACTGACCGCAAACCCTAATCTAACACCGCAACTAGAAGTAGCCGTGGGATGTACCTAACACGTCCTAGACATCTCGACACAGCCGGAAGACTAAATACCCCTATAGATGGAAATGGGAATTCTATCTTGCCTCAGAGCAGAACCCCAAAGGATAGGCAGCCCCCCACAAATATTGACTGTGAGTATAAGAGGAAAGACACACGCAGGCAGAAAAACAGGATTTAGCAAAAGAGGCACTTCTAGCTAAATAGAAAATAATAGGACAGAATTCTAAGCGGTCAGTATTAAAATCCTAAAAACATCCACAGCAGATAATACAAATATTCCACATCTAACTAAAGACATAGAAAGTATATCTGCATCTCCTGAGAATCAAGCATGACTGAAAAATCCAAACAAAGTCTAAGCTGGACAAAAACACAATAAATTGCACTGAATTGCAAAGCACACTGCATGTGTGCACAGAGACAAAAAAACAGACACTTATCTTAGCTGAATTTGCAGCAGGGCATGAGGAGCCAGAGAGAGAAGCAATCCCTCCAAGTACAATGGACAACTGGCACAGACTCATGGATCCTGCACACCTAAATACCTAATAGAGCTGCAATCAGCAGAAACACCTGCCCGGATTACAACCCCAAGACAACTGCACTACCACCAACAAGCACCGGAGGGAGCCCAAGAGCAGAATTCACAACACATAGAGCTGGGGTGGGAGATTAATTTTCCCAAGGGGCCACATGAGAGAGCGTGACTATTGTAGAGGCCGAACCAATTCCACAAAATATTGGTTTTTGAACTCTTCCTGAGTAAAAACATTAGTATTGTTGTTTCTAAATGATTATTAACTTGTTTACTTAGCATTATTTGAGGTCTGCAAACACTGCATTTTTTTGACCATTTCTAATTTTCTGAAAATAAATACAAAATTTAGTGCTTGAAAATTTGAAGACATGTTGTCAGTACTTTATACAATAAAAGAGCAACTTACATTTTACTCGAAAATATACCTATAAAGAGAAAAATAAGACAAACTGAACATTTTGCAGTTGTCTTTTGATTTTTTCCAGAGCTGTATATATATCATCAATATTTTTCAACAATCTGACCAGAAAAAAACCCTAACAAAGTCCAAGAAGAAACATACATGATGTCATTGTCAAACAAAGAATAACCCTTCAGATCATAAATGGCCGTCAAGTGTCAGCGCAATTAAAACCACAAAATATCCATATACGTAATACAGTTGTGGCCAAAAGTATTGACACCCCTGCAATTCTGTCAGATAATACTCAGTTTCTTCCTGAAAATGATTGCAAACACAAATTCTTTGTTATTATCTTCATTTAATTTGTCTTAAATGAAAAAACACAAAAAGAATTGTCCTAAAGCCAAATTGGATATAATTCCACACCAAACATAAAAAGGGGGTGGACAAAAGTATTGGCGCTGTTCGAAAAATCATGTGATGCTTCTCTAATTTGTGTAATTAACAGCACCTGTAACTTACCTGTGGCACCTAACAGGTGTTGGCAATAACTAAATCACACTTGCAGCCAGTTGACATGGATTAAATTTGACTCAACCTCTGTCCTGTGTCCTTGTGTGTACCACATTGAGCATGGAGAAAAGAAAGAAGACCAAAGAACTGTCTGAGGACTTGAGAAATTAAATTGTGAGGAGCATGAGCAATCTCAAGGCTACAAGTCCATCTCCAAAGACCTGAATGTTCCTGTGTCTACCGTGCTCAGTGTCATCAAGAAGTTTAAAGCCCATGGCACTGTGGCTAACCTCCCTAGATGTGGACGGAAAAGAAAAATTGACAAGAGATTTCAATGCAAGATTGTGCGGATGTTGGATAGAGAACCTCGACTAACATCCAAACAAGTTCAAGCTGCCCTGCAGTCCGAGGGTACAACACTGTCAACCCGTACTATCCGTCGGCGTCTGAATGAAAAGGGACTGTATGGTAGGAGACCCAGGAAGACCCCACTTCTTACCCCGAGACATACAAAAGCCAGGCTGGAGTTTGCCAAAACTTACCTGAAAAAGCCTAAAACATTTTGGAAGAATGTTCTCTGGTCAAAGGAGACAAAAGTAGAGCTTTTTGGGCAAAGGCATCAACATAGAGTTTACAGGAGAAAAAAAGAGGCATTCAAAGAAAAGAACACGGTCCCTATAGTCAAACATGGCGGAGCTTCCCTGATGTTTTGGGGTTGCTTTGCTGCCTCTGGCACTGGACTGCTTGACCATGTGCATGGCATTATGAAGTCTGAAGACTACCAACAAATTTTGCAGCATAATGTAGGGCCCAGTGTGAGAAAGCTGGGTCTCCCTCAGAGGTCATGGGTCTTTCAGCAGGACAATGACCCAAAACACACTTCAAAAAGTACTAGAAAATGGTTTGAGAGAAAGCACTGGAGACTTCTAAGGTGGCCAGCAATGAGTCCAGACCTGAATCCCATAGAACACCTGTGGAGAGATCTAAAAATGGCAGTTTGGAGAAGGCACCCTTCAAATATCAGGGACCTGGAGCAGTTTGCCAAAGAAGAATGGTCTAAAATTCCAGCAGAGCATTGTAAGAAACTCATTGATGGTTACCGGAAGCGGTTGGTCACAGTTATTTTGGCTAAAGGTTGTGCAACCAAGTATTAGGCTGAGGGTGCCAATACTTTTGTCTGGCCCATTTTTGGAGTTTTGTGTGAAATGATCAATGTTTTGCTTTTTGCTTCATTCTCTTTTGTGTTTTTTCATTTAAGACAAATTAAATGAAGATAATAATACCAAAGAATTTGTGATTGCAATCATTTTCAGGAAGAAACTGAGTATTATCTGACAGAATTGCAGGGGTGTCAATACTTTTGGCCACAACTGTAGTTATGTTTCTATGGCCATGGACTATCATATATACTGTATATATGTACCCTATATGGCCTGAACAGTTGTGTACTTAGCTTAATAGCATCTTCTTGTCACATGTTTCCCCCCTCTTTTGGTCATTCAGGGGTTTATCAGGGAATTCCTTCAATAAAGACAAGAAAGGAGACCATAAGCCATGGTGCAATGAGGATAACAGCTCACATGTCCAAGTGAAAAAAATGATGCACACTTTGTAAAGTTGGGTGGTGCAGGCTGAACTTGGAGATAAATCCAAAATAGTAGCCAGAGTAGAAGGCAGCCACACTCAATAGTTGATTATATTTGCAAAAAAGTGTCAATATTTATTACATGTACACAAAATATATCACCACAGAGCATCAAGAAGAGTAGAGGTAAGGTTACGTTTCGACCCTCCTGGGTCAAACCTCACTGTAAGACAAATATACATAAAATGAATGTGCTGTACATATATACATAGTGCAATACAGTATAGAACATGATGTGTCATTAAAATCAATACCCTTACAGTGTGGTCTATAACATAGCTGAATGGTTCTAACAAAAAACATCCTAAAGTATAATAATCAAATTAATATATTACGGGTTACCCGGGGGATAGGGGATAATGAAGCAGAGGTTCGGAGAAAAAAATGACAATCCATGGTACGTGGTGTCCAGAAGGAAACCACTGACTAAGGTGAGCGACATGAACATGCTGGAGAATGGAGGAAAATAGGAAAAAAACAGAGAACAAACTAGAAAAAAGTAGTAGGGTTATTTGTGCTGACCTGCTGTGGAGCATGCAGAAGTGTAGAGATAAGGGGAGGGAGGAAGAAGACCACCACTCTGGTACTGTAAGGAAAAAATATACGGACTCAGGTGGTGAGGTAAAAGCTACTCGGGATTAAAGACCCCAGGAGCTGCAGCAAGAAATATCACACTCTACTAACCTGGTCCGTGTGGCAAACAGAATAACAGCGTTACTTGCGCTATCTGCAGTGGTGCGCCAGTCATTGGTGGTAGTGGTCTTTATACATCATGTGTATAGACAACTTCCGGTGTCTTGGCGCCATGGAGGGGGAGGGAGGTGAAGGGCACCTGTGCAGGCCATCTATTATTAGTCAGAGCGAGGTTTGAGGTGCAGACACACTCGCAATGTTGTCTAAAGTCCTGGAAATCGGCGGCATGCGCAGACAGAGGAGTGAAGTCGAGGCTTGGGACGCAAGGTCATCGGCACCTGCCCAGTAATCTCTACATGGAGATATCGATGTAAATGATGTGGAGAAGGTACAAGTGTTTAGAAAAATAGGAAGCACTGAGGATAGGTGATTTCTTAGAAGATAGTGATTTGGACATAAAGCTGTCCCGGGGTAGAGGAAATTTAATTATACAGATTGGAGTGAACAAGGGGCAAACTTAAAGGGTTAAGTATACAAATAAAAATAGAAAATAGCCAGATTTTAATGATTAATGTTGAAATGGTATAATCAGCATGAATTTGGCAAGACTGAAATTAAAAATAAAGGAGCCTCGGCAGCAGCCCAGTTTCCCTCGTTGTAATCGTCCTGTGGCTACAAATATATATTATATATAGGTCAGAGGAGGGGTGGTGGTAATTTCAGTCTATTTACATGGGAGTTCTGAACACCTATCCACTGCCAGCAGAGAGCAATGCTGTCCTCGTGGCAAGGAATGGCAACTTTGCAAAGGGTCTTATTGGCAGGGTCCAGGTCCACATCTATTATACATTTATGGCATATACTGTGGATTTGTCATAAAAGTATGAGATATGAATACCTCTTTAAGCAAGCATAAAATGTCTGTAGATAGATAATATGAAACAAAAGGCTGGCACCTATGGGAAAGAATTCTAGGTATTCTCAACAACCAGGATGTTGTTTCTGTCTATTACTTTCTGTCCTTTAATTTATGTTTATGCCAACCATAAAATATTATCAGCGATTATTGTAGTGTAGCATAAAATAGACAAATCTAAATTTTAATGGGTCACAACATAAACATGTGTTCCTGGGGGATAAAGGTCACAATCTATTGACTTTTCCCTTGTGCTTTTAGTAAGATTATGTTGACTGACTCCATGCACACTAACGCAAGCTTTTAACTTGCTTACATTCTATGTTCTCAATACTGGAGCGAATAACCTCAAGAAATTTAGCCAGATATTACTTTCTCATTGCCAACATCAATTGCAGCTTTCCTTAAATATCTCTTCATGGAGAACAATTATTCCCATTCATTCTCTGAACTGAGCTGCTTTCATCCAGTGTAACACTGATACTGAGAAATACCAAAGATATACAGCCTTATCAAGGAAACACAAAACAGGACTGAAGTCCGAAGCCCAAATTTATTTTTCTTAGTTTTATAAAATCAGAAATATTAGGGTAGAAAATACAACTAAAGGTTATTTATCTGTAAGATCAACCTCCCTTCCTCAAACCTCATATATGGGCATGCAGGTCTTTGAAAGCCAATTCCATAGACACCTTTATGTCGTCAATCTGTTTCTGCTTTCCTGAGGAATCAGCATTTTAGTTTTCATACAAATGAGGCTTCAAGTGTTCTTACCGTGAGTGAGCACCTTCCGAATCTATGCCTCTTGAGGTTGTTTCCCAGCTTAGCACCAACCTTTATAGCTTGATTGAAAGCTCAATGTCTGTATGATATCAGGCACGAGGCAGGGAAATCAGACAGTAGCTATCAATTAAGTTAAAATAGGTTGGTGCTGAATGACTGGTGCTAGGGAGGGAAACTCCGGAAGTGCTAAATCATGCCCAGAGCACTTAATGTCTCATTTGCATATAAATAAAAACACTGCTCGTAAATTGAGCAGCAAATACAAAATTTAAGAGTGTTGTATATTTTACCTTTTAAAGACCTGCATGCCCATATATGATGTTTCAGGGATGATCTTCTTGGCAGATTCCGTTTATGTAAGATCATATGTAAATAGTGTAGACATGGGCAATGTGCTGTCGGTAACGATAATTTATCGATTATCTGAACAAGTATTTGCGAGTAAAAGTGTTGGTTGCCTGCAGATTCATACAGGCTGATGGAGAATGGTTCTAAATGGACCTTTATTAAAATGTTGAGAAAAATGAAATGTCACTGAATATAGGCACTGAATAAAAAACAATATTTCACAGACTGTTCATGTGAAGTGTTTTATTGCCTTGATTAAAAAATGTTATCATCAATATAAGTTCAGTGATGATATTCAAACACAGCAAGATGTTAAAATTTTCCCAATGTTTCCAAAAATATAGTCATCATTCATAAAGAAGTCAAGTTAAAATCAAAGATAGAATATTATTACAGGCATTCTACTCTAAGCAATAAAGACAGTACTTGCAGGTTTAATTATTCATATTCTTTTACTACTAAAAGTATTGCGAAAAAGTACGCAGTTATGAGGAAATAAAATATTTGCCCGTGCTTGTAAAATCTCATCTGGAATCTCTGAAGTTTAAGTGAAAAATAAATATATAGGAAAAGTATATATAAAAAGTCTAAAGATATGGCTAGGCCAGTGATGGGCAACCTTTTGAGCTTGGTGTGTCAAAATTCGCCAAAAAACCGAGCATAACTCGAGTGGTGTGTCACTTCGAGAAAAAAAACATAATTTTGCGGTATTTATAGTTTAAATAACAAAAATGTATAATTGTAATATATAACTGTATTTAATAAACCAAAAACTAAATATTTAGCTTACCTGCTTAGCGACTTCTTTGTTCATCCGTCAGTCAGTTTCTTTTGTTGGTATTTCTTTCTTTATTTCTTGATGTTTTTTTAACTTGAGTGGGGTGCCGTGAACTAAGATAAGTGAGAGGAGGGGGAATTCTTTAACTAACCTGCCTATTAGTGACTTTTTTGTTGCCGAATTTCATTGGCTAAATCTTCAATTGAAGGTTGGTATTTTTCGTACACTTTAACCGCTTTCTGACATCTGACGTACTATCCCGTCGAGGTGGGGTGGGCCCGTATGACCAGCGAAGGGATAGTACGTCGTATGCGATCGGCCGCGCTCCCCCCTGACTATCGCAGCTGACATCCGGCACTATGTGCCAGGAGCGGTCTCGGACCGCCCCTGGCACATTAACCCCCTGCACACTGCGATCAAACATGATCGCAGTGTTCCGGCGTTATAGGGAAGCATCGCGCAGGGAGGGGGCTCCCTGCGTGCTTCCCTGAGACCCCCGGAGCAACGCGGTGTGATCACGTTGCTCCGAGGGTCTCTTACCTCCTCCTCCCTGTAGCAGACCCGGATCCAAAATGGCCGCGGCTTCCGGAGGTGGCTTCACAGCGCCTGCTCAGAGCAGGCGCGGGGAAGCCTCCAGGAGCTGTGCACATCAAATCGCCGATCTGACACAGTCCACATCAAAGTGTCAGATCGGCGATCTTACACTATAACGTGATGTCCCCCCCCCCCCCCCCCCCGGGGCAATGTTATAGTAAAAAAAAAAATATTCACATTACACATGTGTAAAACAAATTTTAAAAAAAATCCCCAAAAAAATTCCCCCCAAAAAAATATTGTTCCTATAAATTCATATCTTTATCTAAATTTAAAAAAAAAACAATAAAAGTACACATATTTAGTATCGCCGCGTCCGTAACGACCCGACCTATAAAACTGTCCCGCTAGTTAACCCCTTCAGTGAACAACAAAAAACAACGCTTTATTATCATACCGCCAAACAAAAAGTGGAATAACACGCAAAAAACGAGCTGCCATACAGCGTCATCAAAGAAAAAATAAAAAAGTTATAGTCCTCAGAATAAAGCAATGCAAAAATAATTCTTTTTTCTATAAAATAGTTTCTATCGTATAAAAGCGCCAAAACATAAAAAAAGATATAAATGAGGTATCGCTGTAATCGTACTGACCCGAAGAATAAAACTGCTTTATCCATTTTACCAAACGCGGAACGGTATAAATGCCTCCCCCAAAAGAAATTCATGAATAACTGGTTTTTGGTCATTCTGCCTCACAAAAATCAGAATAAAAAGCGATCAAAAAATGTCACGTGCCTGAAACTGTCACCAATAAAAACGTCAACTCGTCCCGCAAAAAAAAAAAAGACCTCACATGACTCTGTGGACCAAAATCTGGAAAAGTTATAGCTCTCAAAATGTGGTAAAAAATATTTTTTGCAATAAAAAGCGTCCTTCAGTGTGTGACGGCTGCCAATCATAAAAATCCGCTAAAAAACCCGCTATAAAAGTAAATCAAACCCCTCTTCATCACCCCCTTAGTTAGCGAAAAATTAATAAATTAAAAAAATGTATTTATTTCCATTTTCCCATTATGGTTAGGGCTAGGGTTAGGGCAAGGGTTAGGGTTAGGGCAAGTGTTAGGGCTAGGGTTAGGGTTGGGGCTAGGGTTAAGGCTACAGTTAGGGTTGGGGCTAAAGTTAGGGTTAGGGTTGAGGCTAAAGTTAGGGTTAGGGTTTGGATTACATTTACGGTTGGGAATAGGGTTGGGATTAGGGTTAGGGGTGTGACAGGGTTAGGGGTGTGGTTAGGGTTACCATTGGGATTAGGGTTAGGGTTGTGTTTGGATTAGGGTTTCAGTTATAATTGGGGGGTTTCCACTGTTTAGGCACATCAGGGGCTCTCCAAACGCGACATGGCGTCCGATCTCAATTCCAGCCAATTCTGCGTTGAAAAACTAAAACAGTGCTCCTTCCCTTCCAAGCTCTCCCGTGCGCCCAAACAGGGGTTTACCAAAACATATGGGGTATCAGCGCACTCAGGACACATTGGATAACAACTTTTGGTGTCCAATTTCTCCCTTTTCCCATGGGAAAATACAAAACTGGGGGCTAAAAAATAATTTTGTGAAAAAAAAAGATTTTTTATTTTTACGGCTCTGCGTTATAAATAGTAGTGAAACTCTTGGGGGGTTCAAAGTTCTCACAACACATCTGGATAAGTTCCTTGGGGGGTCTAGTTTCCAATATGGGGTCACTTGTGGGGGGTTTCTACTGTTTAGGTACATTAGGGGCTCTGCAAACGCAATGTGACGCCTGCAGACCAATCCATCTAAGTCTGCATTCCAAATGACGCTCCTTCCTTTCCGAGCTCTGCCATGCGCTCAAACGGTGGTTCCCCCCCACATATGTGATATCAGCATACTCAGGACAAATTGGACAACAACTTTTGGGGTCCAATTTCAACTGTTACCCTTGGAAAAATACAAAACTGGGGGCTAAAAAATAATTTTTGTGGAAAAAATAATAATTTTTATTTTCACGGCTCTGCGTTATAAACTGTAGTGAAACACTTGGGGGGTTTAAAGCTCTCACAACACATCTAGCAGAGTTCCTTAGGGGGTCTACTTTCCAAAATGGTGTCTCTTGTGGAGTGTTTTAATGTTTAGGCACATAAGGGGCTCTCCAAACACAACATGGCGTCCCATCTCAATTCCTGTCAATTTTGCATTGAAAAATCAAACGGCGCTCCTTCCTTTCCGAGCTCTCCCATGCGCCCAAACAGTGGTTTACCCCCACATATGGAGTATCAGCGTACTCAGGACAAATTGTACAACAACTTTTGAGGTCCAATTTCTTCTCTTACCCTTGGGAAAATAAAAAATTGGGGGCGAGAAAATCATTTTTATGAAAAAATATGATTTTTTATTTTTACGGCTCTGCATTATAAACTTCTGTGAATCACTTAATGGGTCAAAGTGCTCACCACACATCTAGATAAGTTCCTTAGGGGGTGTACTTTCCAAAATGTTGTCACTTGTGGGGGGTTTCAATGTTTAGGCACATCAGTGGCTCTCCAAACGCAACATGGCGTGCCATCTCAATTCCTGTCAATTTTGCATTGAAAAGTCAAATGGTGCTCCTTCGCTTCCGAGCTCTGCCATGCACCCAAACAGTGGTTTACCCCCACATATGGGTTATCGGCGTCCTCATGACAAATTGTGCAACAACTTTTGGGGTCCATTTTCTCCTGTTCCCTTGGTAAAATAAGAAATTGGAGCTGAAGTAAATTTTTTGTGAAAAAAAGTTAAATGTTCATTTTTATTTAAACATTCCAAAAATTCCTGTGAAACACCTGAAGGGTTAATAAACTTCTTGAATGTGGTTTTGAACACCTTGATGGGTGCAGTTTTTAGAATGGTGTCACACTTGGTTATTTTCTATCATATAGACCCCTAAAAATGACTTCAAATGAGATGTGGTCCCTAAAAAAAATGGTGTTGTAAAAATGAGAAATTGCTGGTCAACTTTTAACCCTTATAACTCCCTAACAAAAAAAAAATTTGGTTCCAAAATTGTGCTGATGTAAAGTAAACATGTGGGAAATGTTACTTATTAAGTATTTTGTGTGACATATCTCTGTGATTTAATTCCATAAAAATTCAAATTTGGAAAATTGCAAATTTTTCAAAATTTTCGCCAAATTCCGTTTTTTTCACAACTAAACGCAGGTAATATCAAAGAAATTTTACCACTATCATGAAGTACAATATGTCACGAGAAAACATTAACGTGCAAACCACCCTTGGGGGTAAAGGGGTTAAGCCCCTGCCAGCGCTACTAACTTCATCTGTCAATCTGTTTCTTTTGTTGGTTTTGATATTATTGTTTTTTTTATTTTTTTGTGTTCTCCATCAGGGGGGCAGTGACAGAAGATAGAATTATAGATAGCCTGTTAGCCATGCAGGCAATTAGAGGTTAACTAGGGGTTAACTCACCACAAGATGGCACATGTATTTGTCTTTTAGGAAAGGCCAGCGTTAATAAGCAAAATAAGGATGCACAACAGTAATAGTGGTGAAATGGAGTCTGCACTATGGCTGCCACTATTTCTAATGACGGGAAATGGCACCCATAGCACAGGCCCTCGCCTCTCCCAGCTGCCTCCTCACTTATCTCAGTAATGATGGTCAATTAGAAATCTATGGCACCCCAAGACAGTAGATGGGATAATGGTTGCTGTGGTTATGTGGTTGCTGGTAATGGTGATCATAGGGCCCCCAGAGATGTGTCCTCCACGGCAATCCACTGCTCCCTGCTCCGCCGGAAGTGAGGTCAAAGATCCCATAACCGGAAGTCCCACAACTAGACGCTGTGTGCCGGAGTACTGTTGTTTTGCCCTACAGATCTCCAGCACAGAGTATCTATTCTACACTACATACTGTAGATGGGCAGACCTCTGGATGTTCGGGTCCTGCCCCATTCATTAAATGGGGGCCCTAACATCCAGTGTTTGCCACGCTGTCATGTGCATAACAACGCAACAAACACTGCTTCTGATCAGCAATGAAATCATCCCCGCCGGTCAGAGAGCCGTGGTTCCCACTCTGTCAAAGACATTGCGAGTGCTCAGCTGTGATCGGAGGTATAAAGTTTACCTCCGGTCATTGGTGTCAGCTGATGGGACTACTGATCCCACCTTACACCTGCAGCCACTAATAACAGTGAGAGCAGGAGCGGCAGATGGGAGTATTCATCAGCCGCTCCTGCACCTGTAAATAAATAATTTTAAAAAACGGCGTGGGTTCCCCTGTATTTTTGCTAACCAGCCAGGCAAAACTCACAGCAGGGGGCTGCAACCCTCAGCTGTCATCGTTAGCAAGGTGGATTATCAAGAATAGAGGGGTCCCCACGCTTTTTTAAAAAATTGTTTAAATAAATAATTTTTAAAAAAGGCATGAGGTCCCCCCATTTTTGACAACCAGCCTTGCTAAAGCTGACAGCTGGGAGCTGGTTTTCTCAGGCTGGTAAGGGGCCATGGATTCTGGCCCCCCAGCCTAAAAATATCAGCCCGCAGCTGCCCAGAAAAGGCACATCTATTAGATGCGCCAATTCTGGCACTTTGCCCGGTAGTAATTTTTACAAATTTATTAAAAAAGAAAAACTGAAGAATCACATATTATTCAGACCCTTTGCTAAGTATTGAGTCGAAGCCCCCTTTTGAGCTAGTGCAATCATGAGTTTTCTTGGGAATGATGCAACAAGTTTTTCACACCTGGATTTGGGGATCCTCTGCAATTCTTCCTTGCAGATCCTCTCCAGTTCTATCAGCTTGGATAGTGAAGGTTGGTGGACAGCCATTTTCAGGTATCTCCAGAGATGCTCAATTGGATTTAGGTCAGGGCTCTGGCTTGGCCGGTCAAGAATGGTCAGAGAGTTTGTTCTGAAGCCACTCCTTTGTTATTTTAGCTGTGTGCTTAGGGTCATTGTCTTGTTGAAAGGAGAGCCTTTGGCCAAGTCTGAGGTCCAGAGCACTCTGGAAGAGGGTTTCATCCAGGATATCTCTGTACTTGGCCGTATTCATGTTTCCTTCAATGGCAGCCAGTCATCCTGTCCCTGCAGCTGAAAAACACCCTCATAGCATGATGCTGCCACCATCATGTTTTACTGTTTCGATTGTATTTGGCAGGTGATGAGCAGTGGCTGGTTTTCTCCACACATACCACTTAGAATTATCACCAAAAAGGTCTAACTTCGTCTCATCAGACCAGAGAATCTTATTTCTCATCATCTTGGAGTCCTTCATGTGTTTTTTAGCAAACTCTATGCAGGCTTTCATAGTCTTGCACTGAGGAGAGGCTTCTGTCGGGCCACTCTGCCATAAAGGCCCGACTGGTGGAGGGCTTCAGGGATAGTTGACTTTGTGGAGCTTTCTCCCATCTCCGTACAGCATCTCTGGAACTCAACCACAGTGATCTTTGGGTTCTTCTTTACCTCTCTCACCAATGCTCTTCTCCCACAATTGCTCCTTTTGGCTGGACGGCCAGGTCTAGGAAGACTTCTGTTGGTCCCAAACTTCTTCCAATAAAGGATTATGGAGGCCACTATGTTCTTAGGAATGTTGAGTACTGCAGAAATTCTGTTGTAACCTTGGCCAGATCTGTGCCTCGCAACAATCCTGTCTCTGAGCTCCTTGGTCATTTCCTTTGACCTCATGATTCTCATTTGGTCTGACCTGCACTGTGAACTGTGAGGTCTTATATAGAGAGGTGTGTGCCTTTCCAAATCAAGTCATATCAGTTTAATTAAACACAACTGGCCTCCAATTAAGGAGTAGAGCTGTCTCAAAGAGGATCGCAAGGAAATGGACAGCATATGACTTATATATGAGTAAAGGGTCTGAATACTTATTACCATGTGATATTTCAGTTTTTCTTTTTTATTAAATATGCAAAAATGTCTACATTTCTGTTTTGTTTTTTTCAGTCAAGATGGAGTGCACATTAGTGTGAAAAAAATGAACTTTTTCAAATTTACCAAATGGCTGCAATGAAACAAAGAGTGAAAAATTTAAAGTGGTCTGAAAACTTTCCGTATCCACTGTATATCATGGTAGATTGACTCACTTGGCTGCACTAAGAAGTGGACACAGGAATGCTGTCTCTTTCAATCTACCTATGGTTTATTAAAGGTTCTGCATAAACCAGTGCAGCATTAGCAAAGCAAACACGGCCCTTCTGGCTTGACGGGAAAACAAAACAGCGTATGACACAGTCTGTGTTGCTGCGGGGATCCATCCACTCAGGAACAAACAACAACAGTTCAGCTTTCCTTATTATGAAAACACAGCTCTGGAGCTAGCACCTCCAGATACACCCCACACTGAATAAGCCAGAAGGCTGTGTATTTAGGCTATGTGCACACATAGCGGTTTTTACCGTGGAACCGCAGCGTTTCTGCAGCTGCGGGTCCGCAGCAGTTTCCATTGCGTTTACAGTTACATGTAAACCCTATGGAAACCGCAGTCCACTGTGCACATGCTGCGGGAAAACACGCGCAGAAACGCAGCGGTTTACATTCCGCAGCATGTCACTTCTTTTGTGCAGAATCGCTGCGATTCTGCACACATAGGAATGCATTGATCCGCTTACTTCCCGCATGGGGCTGTGCCCACGATGCGGGAAGTAAGCGGATAATGTGCAGATGGTACCCGGGGTGGAGGAGAGATATACTCACCTCTCAGCGCTGCACGCGGCTGTCCGGTTGCAGGGTTGCTGTGCGAGCAGGGCCTGAGATGACGTCTCGGTCACATGACCGTGACGTCACGAAGGTCCTTCTCGCACAGCATCTTTGGAACCGGACCGCCGCATGCAGCGCCGAGGAGATCGGGACGTCAGAGGGTGAGTATAACCATTTTTTATTATTTTTAACATTACTATTGATGCTGCATATTGCTGCATATGCAGCATCAATAGTATAGGAGTAAACCCGCAGCGGAAACCGCAAAACAAACCGCGATAAATCTGCAGGGATAACCGCAGCGGTTTTGCCCTGCAGATTTATCAAATCCGCTGCGGGAGAACCCGCAGAGGACCCCGCAAAGTGTTCACATAGCCTCATACTCTGGACTCCACCCACTCTACAGCCACACCTAAACAACCCCTCTAAGCGCTTAATGTGCTGAAGCATTTTTCGTAGGTTCATATCACTGAAGCTAACAACCGCAGTGATATATACATCTCTCCTCCAGTACTTTGCCTGTGACTTTGTCATATATTCCCCCCTCTGCCCAGAGCCAGGGGCTTTGGCACCTTCAGTCACCAAACAGAGAAGTCTAGACATCTGCATTACCATTAAGCTTCCCAGGCCTGTTTTCCACATGAAAGTTGATGTCCTGTATCCCTAGAAACCATCTAGTCGCCCAGGCATTCTTCACCTTCCTATCTCTTATCAATATCAGGGGCGCATGATCTGAAACTAGCCTGAACTTCTGGTCTAACAGGTAATACCGCAGGGTGTCAATTGTCCAAGCATTCTTTTTCTGTAATGGCATATGTAGAGACATGGGGATCAGCGGGTGCTCTAGTCCACTGGCTCAGGACTGCATGGACCAGGGATCATCCCACTGAACGCCCATTCTCCTTTTACTGTGGGTATTAAACTACTCAGACAACACATGGTGAGGGTAAACAGTGTGTCAATACTTTATTGAACTACAAAACAGGCAAATAAAACATAGATCAGTCCCAGCAAAATACCCAAGATGGTGCAAATTACACTTTGACTTGTCGGGATAAGAGCAGCTGTGACTTCAAGGCTTCCAGGGCCACCTACCCCCACCTGTGGCATGCACACAGAGGTGGTAACAACAAGCTTGGGAAGCTAACCAAAAGCATTGAGGTATGTGGCCAGGTAACCTGATTGTTCCAACCTGGTTTCTTCAAGACATATCCGACGGTTCAGCGATGGACAATGGAGCAGATCTGTGTTCTTCCAGCTGGGGCCATGGTCCCCTAAGCTGACAACCTGTAGAGTCACTTGGAACAGAGGCGAAGTCTCCTTATATAGTTCACAACTGTCCTCCAAGCCATCATTCACAGGGGGAAGGGGTAATGATGTTAATCCGCATTGTTTGATTATTTATAGTTTATCCTTCAATGTTTGCAAGTCAACAAACTGCATAGCTTGGTATAATGGGTAATCAACATATTAGCAAACATCATTCTTCAGTGACCTTGTGTCCCTGTTTTGCAAAGATAACAGTACAATAAACTGTAGGAGCTGATTTAAGTGGTGAATAACATTCATCAATTTACAAATATCGATTCAACCTACAGACAATAATTCAGACAATATTCCATGATTCCAGGCCTACGGAATTTACATCTGGCATAATTAAGAAGAAATGCTGTGTCGTCACAGCATAGTTTTTCTCACAGAAGAGTTTCCTGCTTAAATATAGAAATGGATGTTCCTCCCCATTTACTTCCTCGGACAACACAGCTCCTAACCCTACCTCTGAGTTGTCCATCTGGCCCACAAATTCCAGTGCAATGAACACCAACTGATGAGCTTCAACTCTTGGAACGCCATCTCTGCTTCAAGAGACCATTTGGCCATCAACGTCTTCATGCCCTTAAGAAGGTCGCTCAGGTACACAGCTATCATGGAAAAATTTGAGATGAACCTCCCATAGTATCCCACCATTCCCAGAAATTACGGAAACCATTTCTTGGAGACCGGTTGTGGCCAATTTTGGGTTGTCTCCACCCTATTCAATTGCGGCTCTATTTTGCCTCTTCTGATGATGTAGCCCAAGTACTTTGTCTCTTCTTTCCCCATGGCAATCTTCTTTGGGTTTATGATAAATCCCGCCTTCCTCAACGCATCCTGCATGGCCTGGTCCTTCTGCAGATGACTTCACCAATTTGGGCTGACTATCACAATATTGTGGACGTAAACTGCAGCATACTTTTTTGTGAGGGGCTAGGATCCAGTCCATGGCCCTCTGGAATGTAGCTGGGGCTCCTTGCAGCCCAAAATGGAAAGTTAGGTCGAGGGTGATGTATCTGGCTGACCCTAGCCTCTCTATGAGTTCATCAATGCTGGGCATTGGATAGGCGTCAAATTTAGACACTTCATTTAGTTTCCTATATTTATTGCAGAAACTCCACTCTCCATCAGGCTTCAACATGAGGACAATGGGGCTGGACCAGCCACTTTTTTACTCATCGATGATACCTAGGCTCAACATTCTCCTAAACTCCTTTCAAATTACCTCATGTGGGCTTCGGGGATTCTATACAGTTTTTGGCTCACCTACACATTTGGTTTTGTCAGGATTTCATGTTCAACAACCTACATACAGCCTGGTATCTCTGAAAACAGGTACCGTTTCCGCTGAAGCAGTTCTCAACACTGTTGTTTCTGAGCCAGTGACAGTGACTCTGCCACTGTGACATCCTTGACTTTAGCCTCAGGATTAGCCCTCAGGCACATAGCTTCCAACGGTTCCCTGTCTCGCATTGGTGTAAACATGTTGATGTGGTACAATTGGTATGGCTTTCTTCTCCCTAGCTGGTGGACCTTGTAAGTGATGTCACTCAGCTTTTCGACCACCTCGTACAGCCCTTGCTACTTAGCCAGAAATTCGGTCTCCAGGGCTAAACTGTCTCAGCCTCGTAAATCTATTGTAGACTCTTGGCTGGGCTTCTTGTGCTTTAAGGAGGTTCTCCATGATTGGTATTACCCTCACAATCCTGTCCTGCATCTGGGCCACATACTCAATGATACTTCAATGAGGCGTAACCTCTGCTTCCCAGGTCTCCTTAGCAATATCCAGATGTCCTTGAGCGTGTTGTCCGTATAACAACTCGAATGGTGAGAAGCCAAAGAGGTGTAACTTCCCTAATAGAGAACAGCAAGTACGGGGGTAAGCAATCCCAGTCTCGGCCATCATTTTCCATGACCTTCTTAAGCATGGATTTTAACGGATTATTGAACCTCTCCACCAGGTCGTTTGTTTGCGGATGGTACACTGACGTACTGAGTTGTGTAATCTGGAGAGCTTACATAACTCTCATTAGAGATCTCTCTCATCAAGATCTCCTTTTGCATGCCCATCTGAAAGAAAATATAAGTTAGCTCTTGGGCTATGCTTCTGGCGGAGGAGTTTCTTAGTGGTACTGCCTTCGGGTACCATGTTGCATAGTCCTTGACCACTAGGATATATTGGTGCCCTCTGGCAGACTTAACTAGGGGTCCGACAAGGTCCATGGGAATCTGGTCAAATGGAACCTCTATAATAGGTAACGGCACTGGAGGATTGCGGAAGTGGGAAACAGAAGCAGTTAGCTGACAGGTAGCACAGGATTGGCAATAATTAATAATCTCTTAGTGACTCTGGGCCAGTAGAACCATTGAAGTTCTCACTCCTGGGTTTTGTCTATGCCGAGATATGCACCCAAGACATGACAATAGGCCAGGTCTAGTATGCTACGCCTATAGAGTCCCGGTACTAACAGCTTCTCTAATACTTCCCCCTGTCAGTTTAGTGACCCGATACAGCAGGTTCTCATATATTGCTAAATATGGAAACCTGGTGTAGGCCCCTGGCTCCTGGGCTACCCCATTTATCACAGTAACATTGTCTCATGCCCCTTTTAGCGTAAGGTCTTCTATTTGAGCAATCCCCAAATTTCCCCCAACTCAGGAATCTAGGCCTCATTGGTCATCGTCTCATCCTCTTCGCCAGCTAGGATACACAGGGGGAACTCATCCACCTCCTACTGCGATGGGGATTCTTCATGGTTGGACCGGCTCCTATCTGAGTAACTTGGTGTCCCTGTTTTTCACCAAAAATCCCAGAAAAACTTAAAGTCGTGCCCTATTATTACCGAGTGTAGCAAGTCTTTACCTACTCTGCCTCATAGAACTCAGTGCCACAGTTTGTTTTTATAGACACTCTAACAAATGGGTAGTTCTTGGTGTCCCCGTTAATACAGCAGATGCCCACAATTTTTCCAGGGATCAACTGGTGGGGGAGTATGGCCCTTACCAGGGTCACCAAACTCCCAGACTCCAAGAGTCTTGATACCAGTACCCCATTTATTCTCTCATATGACCCTATGACCAATCGGTTGCCTGACTCCATGGAGATGTTCGGAGAAGCCAGGTTGTGACCCTTCGTCAACTGGCCTGGTACCTCAATGGACTGTCTGCTTCCTAAGTTTGTCATCACCTCCTCTGTGTGTGTGCCACAGGTGGTGTAGTGAGCCATGGAAGCTCTGAAGTCACAGCTGCTCTTATCCTGGCAAATCAGCACCATCTTGGGTATTGTGCTTAGACTGTTCTATGTGTTATTTGCCTGTTTTGTGATTCAATAAAGTATTGCCACAGAATTTTACCCTCACCATGGGTTGTCTGAGTAGTATTATGCCCATGGTAAAAGAAGAGCGAGCATTTGGTGGGATGATCTCTGGTCCATGCGGTTTCAGCTA
The DNA here is from genome assembly GCF_051348905.1 of Ranitomeya variabilis. Lineage (NCBI taxonomy): Eukaryota > Metazoa > Chordata > Amphibia > Anura > Dendrobatidae > Ranitomeya > Ranitomeya variabilis. The sequence continues at coordinate 376,320,850 of NC_135232.1, forward strand.
GCGGACTAGGGCACCCGCTGACCCCCATGTCTCCACACTATATATGTATGGGAAAGAATGCATTTGTAAGCTCAAGTATATACCCTAAACTGTCTCTTATTAATAGATTAACTCCTATAAATATAATCGTTTTCAATAAGTCAACTGCACGGTATGTAATGCAACATCGACCAAGGAGTTTTATGGAACAGTTATAGATTCTATTTATTCTTAAAGGAAATCTGTCACCACATTTGACATATCTAAACTATTAATATGGGCAACAGGTTTTGCAAGCAGAAGTCCCAGAAGATTGGAGAAGGTCAAATGTTGCCCCTTCAAAAAAGGAAAGACAGAGCCAGGAAATAACAGGCCAGTGAGCCTTACTTCTACAGTATACCAGGAAAGATATTTGAGTACATTATTAAACAGCATGTATGTAAATATTTGGAAAAGAATACAGTAATTAGCCAGTCCACATGGGTTTGTAGCAAACAGGTCATGACTGACTAATCTAATTTCCTTCTATGATGGAGTCACTGACTGGGTGAATCAGGGAAATGCAGTAGATATAGTATATATTGACTTCAGCAAAGCATTTGATAAAGTATCTCTTACTATCCTTATTGAAAAAATTGAACAATTATGGGATTCATAAGGCTAGGGTTAAGTGGATTCATAACTAGCTCAGTGATCGTACTGAAAGAGTGGTAATAAATGGTTGCACAGGGAGAAATGCAAGATTCTACATCTGGGAAAGAAAAACAAAAATTACATTTATAAAATGGGAAAATCAAGAAAAGCACATCCAGCCCATGAATGGCAGTGCTTCCCAGGACTCACATCCAAAGATGATATTTCATATTTTTTTTATTTGATAAGTTAAAATAGAGGAGATACAATGTGTTTTGGATACAGTATATTTCCTTCTTCAGGTGTCATTTGTACTGTGCTTTTATGATACCTGAAGAAGGATATATACTGTATCCTGAAATGCGTTGTATCTCCTTTATTTAAACTTATCAAATAAAAAAATATGAAATATCATCTTTGGATGTGAATCCTGGGAAGCGCTGCCATTCATGGGCTGGATGTGCTTTTCTTGATTTACTCATCCTGTGTGAGCCTGATTTTGGCTCTTTCACTTGGATCCACCCAAGACAAGCTGCAAGCCCTGTCTATCGAAAAGTATCCCAAAGGGATTTTTGAGGATACACAATCTAAAGCCATATTAGTTTTCTATCAGGAGAGTGCATACAATTGTGCACCCTTTAAAGACTATAATATTGTGTTCACGCACTTAGGGTGCCACGATTTGTCTGTTCTTCTCTCCCAAACAGGGTCTTCTTGTATATTTATAGGATGGGAGGAATAGAACTAAGGAAGAGCACGTGTGAAAAAGACTTGGGTACACTAATACTGTAGCTCACAGACTGTACACTAGTGTACAGTGTGATGCAGCAGCAAAAAGGCAAACACAGTTCTAGGATGAATTAAGAGAAGCATAGAGTCTAGATCATGTGAAGTAATAATCCCCGTCTACTCCTCCTTGGTCAGGCCTCATCTGGAATATTTTGTCCAGTTCCGAGCACCACATTTTATTAAAGACATTGAAAAACTGGAGCAAGCTCAGAGAAGAGCTATCAGGATGGTAAGAGGACTGCAAAGTATGTCCTATGAGAACCGGTTAAAGGATCTGGGAATGTTTAGCTTGCAAAAAAGAAGGCTAAGAGGAGACTTATTTAAATCTGCTGTTCTTTTTACATTGGCTGTACACTTGTCTATATATACTTTTTCGGGTCAAATAGACCCATACAGAACTTCAGGGTTAAACAAGAGAAAAATATGGAGCTTAAGTCCAAAAATAGTAAAAAGGTTTAAGTTTATTCCATAGAGTCTCATAATAACATTAATTTTACTACATGTGACAAATAGTAGAAAAACAGTACAAGAGATATGTTCAGCAGAGAAATCAGGTAGATACTGGCATGTAGACAAAAAAATACCACATCATTTATATAGTAAAGTGCTTAGTGCAGTCCCATCATGTCGAGGCAAACAAACAGGGCAAAAAAATGGTAAGTAACGATAGTAATAGTGCCTAGAGCAAAAGTGCCCTGTATATATTAGACTATCCGGCTATCCTATGGTTCCTTACCTATCATGAGATACAGTGCCTACAAGTAGTATTCAACCCCCTGCAGATTTAGCAGGTTTAATAAGATGCAAATAAGTTAGAGCCTTCAAACTTCAAACAAGAGCAGGATTTATTAACAGATGCATAAATCTTACAAACCAAAAAGTTTTGTTGCTCAGTTAAATTTTTATAAATTTTAAACATAAAAGTGTGGGTCAATTATTATTCAACCCCTAGGTTTAATATTTTGTGGAATAACCTTTGTTTGCAATTACAGCTAATAATCGTCTTTTCTAAGACCTGATCAGGCCGGCACAGGTCTCTGGAGTTATCTTGGCCCACTCCTCCATGCAGATCTTCTCCAAGTTATCTAGGTTCTTTGGGTGTCTCATGTGGACTTTAATCTTGAGCTCCTTCCACAAGTTTTGAATTGGGTTAAGGTCAGGAGACTGACTAGGCCACTGCAACACCTTGATTTTTTGCCTCTTGAACCAGGCCTTGGTTTTCTTGGCTGTGTGCTTTGGGTCGTTGTCTTGTTGGAAGATGAAATGACGACCCATCTTAAGATCCTTGATGGAGGAGCGGAGGTTCTTGGCCAAAATCTCCAGGTAGGCCGTGCTATCCATCTTCCCATGGATGAAGACCAGATGTCCAGGCCCCTTGGCTGAGAAACAGCCCCACAGCATGATGCTGCCACCACCATGCTTGACTGTAGGGATGGTATTCTTGGGGTCGTATGCAGTGCCATCCAGTCTCCAAACGTCACGTGTGTGGTTGGCACCAAAGATCTCGATCTTGGTCTCATCAGACCAGAGAACCTTGAACCAGTCAGTCTCAGAGTCCTCCAAGTGATCATGAGCAAACTGTAGACGAGCCTTGACATGACGCTTTGAAAGTAAAGGTACCTTACGGGCTCGTCTGGAATGGAGACCATTGCGGTGGAGTACTTTACTTATGGTATTGACTGAAACCAATGTCCCCACTGCCATGAGATCTTCCCGGAGCTCCTTCCTTGTTGTCCTTGGGTTAGCCTTGACTCTTCGGACAAGCCTGGCCTCGGCACGGGAGGAAACTTTCAAAGGCTGTCCAGGCCGTGGAAGGCTAACAGTAGTTCCATAAGCCTTCCACTTCCGGATGATGCTCCCAACAGTGGAGACAGGTAGGCCCAACTCCTTGGTAAGGGTTTTGTACCCCTTGCCAGCCTTGTGACCCTCCACGATCTTGTCTCTGATGGCCTTGGAATGCTCCTTTGTCTTTCCCATGTTGACCATGTATGAGTGCTGTTACAAGTTTGGGGAGGGTCTTAAATAGTCAGAAAAGGCTGGAAAAAGAGATAATTAATCCAAACATGTGAAGCTCATTGTTCTTTGTGCCTGAACTATTTCTTAATACTTTAGGGGAACCAAACAGAATTCTGGTGGGTTGAGGGGTTGAATAATAAATGACCCTCTGAAACAACTTTTCACAATTTAAAAAAAAAATAAACAAAGAAATAACATTATTTTTTGCTGCAGTGCATTTCACACTTCCAGGCTGATCTACAGTCCAAATGTCACAATGCCAAGTTAATTCCAAATGTGTAAACCTGCTAAATCTGCAGGGGGTTGAATACTACTTGTAGGCACTGTATATCAGGATCCACGCCATGCAGCCCCAACGCGTGTTTCGCGTTGGCTTTGTCAGCCCCCTGACGATGTTGCCTGGATGACAACTCAGCCTCCAGAGCTTATTTTACATGGAGGATGAGTTACCAGTGTGATGCATAATGGCCGCTCTTTGCTCTCCTCATCTAACTGCAGAGCTGTGTGTGATTATACCTGACACATCTGCAGGTTCCTCTCAGCTTCCATCTCACAGGTGGACAGAGCTGCAATATTGTGGCAATACAGCAGAGCTAGAGAGCTGCAAAAAATGTGTTTGTATGGAGAGAAATTTCAGTTCTCCTGTTCTGTGTTAGTTACATATTTCACACTGGTAACTCCCCTTCATGTAAAATAAGCTCTGGAGGCAAATATCTTTCAGGCAACATTCTCCCTATTGCCTGGAAGAGGTCATATACATATAACAAAAACATGTAATCTCTCTGGAATAAGACATTTGATCACAGATATCAAAATATCATTGCATTCCTTTGACCTATATGCCCATATAGATGGCTTAGGAAGGTTTATCCTGCAGACAGATTCCCTTTAAGATACTGGTATTTACAGTCAAGAGGATTGAGAAGTGATTAAATCAGTTAAAAGTTATTTTATTGTAAAATGCACCAGTTAGATGTAATATTTCTAACATGAAAGATTGGGTGACAACTGTCATCTGAGATTCAACAAAGAAATCAGCCAGACTCTTGATAATTTTATCTACACGACTGAAGAAAAGGAAGTGGCATAACTCAAGATTAGTACAAGATAAGAAATGTGTTTGCAAAGTTGCTTAGCAACATATATAAATTTAGACTCTGATATGTCAAATGTTCAAAAGTTTTCCTATAAATCTTATCAGTAAAGAGTGTTTTGTAGAAGTGGAAATGGATTGTATGCAACAAAAGAGATATACACATACTGTATGATTGAAGAACTAAGAATTATGAAGATCAAGTAGACGTGCTAGAGAAACTCATAAGAGCTGAATTTTGGCATGGTTCTAAGCAATTTAGGCTGCTTTCACACTAGCGTCGGTACGGGCCCGTCGCAGGATGCGTTTTTTCTCCTGAACGACGTATTGCAAACGACGCTAGTGTGAAAGTAGCCTAAGAATCTACTTCCTCTCTTGTTTGCACACGTTATGTGTCTCATAGGCTAGAGTCTGACACTGCATGCACCATTCACATGAGCGAATGCTTGGGAACTACATAAAGGTGTGGCTGTTCTTTTCATTTTGTTCCAAAAAAAGAGATATCTGATATCAGAAATGAATCACTACGCTTTAAAACCAATAGACAATAAATATTCTACACTCCTCTGTTTAAATGCTAGATTTTTGTCTTGTAAAAAAAGCATTATACCAAGCAGGATCGACATATAACTTTTCCCAATTTCAATGTCACCCAGAATCTGTACAATTCAATTGAAAAATAAGGTAAAAATATTTTCAAGTGAAAGAAAAAAAATAAAGAACTAAAATAATATGATTGCATAAGTCCGCACACCCTTACACTAAAACGTTGACGTACCCTTTCAAATTATGACTGCATTCAGTCTTTTGGGGCAGGAGTCTATCAGCATGGCACATCTTTGCACTCTTTGACAACTTGTTCTTGCTGTAGCACTCGAAACCTGTCAGACCTCTAGTGAAGCCATTCTTGTGGTGACTTGGATTTGTTGCTTTGGGTTGCTGTCATGCAGAAAGGTGAAATTCTTCTTCATATTCAGCTTTTTATCAGAAACCAAATGGTTTTGATCTAAAATTGATAGATATTTAGCATTTTTCAAAATTCCCTCTAGCTTGACCAAAGCCCCATTTCCAGCTTCCCCCACCATGCTTCAGTGTGAGTATGGTGTTCATTTAGTGATGCACAGAATTGGCTTTGCACGAAACAAACCTTTTGGAATTAAATCTTGGCCAAAACGTTGAACCTTGGTCTCATCAGACCATAACATCTGCTCCCACATGATTTTAGCAGACTTACTTTAGGTTTTGGCAAAACATAACTGGGATTGGATGTTTTTCTTAGTAAGAAATGGCTTCCATCTTTCTACCCTACAACACAGGACACACATATGAAGAATATGGCAGATTTTTGTCACATGCAGTACACCACTAGTACTGGCCCGAAATGTCTGTAGTTCCTTTTATATTGCTTTAGACCTCTTGGCAGCCTCCCAGACCAGTTTTCTTCATGCAATGTTGTGCCAAATTTTAGACACTTCTTGATGACCACCTTCACAGTGTGCCATGGTATAGCTAATCACTAGGAAATATTTTTGTACCCTTCTGGCTCATAACTTTCAACAATGAGATGCATTTGCTCTGTTTTTAAGATGTTTTTGGTCCATGCTTTTTGCTGTAAAATGCAACTAAAAAATGTAAAATGTATAAATCCTGTGTGTCCTTGCCTTTCTTGTGGACTCGCACTCTGAGCCTCCCTCTTTCACTGATTTATTGCGCCGTCATGTGCCTCTAACAGCCGCGAGTGGGGTAGAATAATGATTGTTAAAAAATCTGAAAAATTGTTTAAAGAAACACAATTAAAAATAAAACAAATTGAAAAAATACACATTTGATATCGCTGTATCGCTGCATTCGTAAAAGTCTGATCTATCATACTAATACTGACCTGGAGTATCATATTGCCATGTCACTTAAACAATATATTGAACGAGGTGAATAAATAAAAACAAAAACATTGTCAACTTACCCTTTGTTTGCAACTTCAACACACTTGGAATTTATTTGCAATTTTCCAGTACACTATGTTGTAAAACCAATGGTGTCATTCAAGAGTACAACACATCTCACAAAAAACCTGCCCTCATACGGCTATAGTGAAGGAAAAATAAAGTTATGGCTCTTGGAAGAAGGGGAGATAAAAATGAAAACTAAAAAACGAAACATTGCCATGTCATGAAGGAATTACGGTAAATGATGGCCGTGGTGTGCTGACTACTATTTAACATGAATTTAAAAATGTGATTAACTAGTTCTGAACACAACCACATCCCCAATTCTAAGACGGTGTTCACACTTTTGCATCTTATTTTAGTTTTATTGTTTTTATTTTTCCTCTGAAAATTATTTTAGCTTGTTTCTCAATGGATTTGTAGAGATTATAGGTGACATTAAAGGTGGAAAATGTTCTGAAATGATTCTTCTTGGCATGATTTTTTTTACGCAACAAAAACTTGGCATTTTTTTACAGGGGTATGCATAGACATTTTATTTTACATCTAGTGTAAGCTAACAAGCTTGAAAGTTACATTATCCATCACAAGAGGAATGTGTGTAATATGTATTGTACTTATGACATTGTATGATTATGGTCATTTAGTATAACATCAAGCACTTGTCATTTTTTATATTTTTTTTTAGAACCTCCAAATTCATTGGATCTGAATGGATCTCATGCCAGGAAAATAAAGTTGACAGCTCCAAACATTAACCTTTCCCTGGACCACAGTGAGGGGTCTATTCTCTCTGATGACAATCTTGATACTCCAGATGAACTTGATATTAACGTAGACGATCTTGATACTCCAGATGAAGCTGATTCATTTGACTATACAGGAAACGGTAAGACCACCGTCTGACAGCATGCACGTATGGAAGCAGTCACACAGGTACTCCCATAAAATGTAATAGAGGGCATATTCAAGACTTGTTCTGCCTAACTTCCCCTACTTTTAGCAATTTCTGGAAAACGTATGGTGCACAACGAGGGTGAAGGTACTAGAGGCAACCTTATAGTTAAAAATTGATGTTTGTGTTTATATCAAATGTACTACAAGTTTCTAATATTACTATTATAGAAATTTATTATTGTGAAATCAGCTTGACAGTTTCACTAGAATTACAACATCTGAAGGTGAATGGTGAGGGTGGAGACAGCTCCTGTGCAAAACAAAGAAATATGAGCAATGAGGAAGATACGAGGAACAACTAAAGGTTTTATGAAACAATAAACCCAAATATGTTTATGAAATTCTACACAATGGATTAAGAAGGAAGTGATTAATCTCCACTATGTATAAATACATGATGACTAGATTGTCAAGGGGAATTTGATCATTTCCTAACTGTAGAATAGTTAATATATGACCTATGCCTAATGTTACTACAGTAAGTTACACCGATACTGGGTTCGAATGCTAAACCACTTAAAGGTAAAATTGTGCTTTTATATATGCCGTTCATAGGGAAATCGAGATGGAAACTTCTCCACCTGGGGGATCAAAACTGTTTTAATACCATTTTGGACCCTTACACACAGCCAAATTGATACTTTGATATATTTCATGTAAAGTATGTTTTTAGACCTATATAAGGGCCACCAGCACAGTTGCCCTCTTTTGTCTAGGTTCACCCTTGCTACGGACCCAAATGAAATTCAATATATGTGTGGGCTAGGCATAGGAGATTTGGGTCATTAACCTTTTCTCACCAGCCAATTTTTTTTTTTTGCACTTTCATTTACTTTTATCTTGTTTTCAACTGTTTTTGGGTTCTGTTTGTACGTTATTCACTGTTCGGTAAAATTGACTTGAAAGTATGAGGCCATGTGCACACGTTCAGTATTTTTCGCGTTTTTTTCGCGTTTTTTCACTATAAAAACGTGATAAAAACGCGAAAAAAACGCTAACATATGCCTCCCATTATTTTCAGTGTATTCCGCATTTTTTGTGCAAATGTAGCCTTTTTTTCCGCGAAAAAAAAAGCAACATGTTCATTAAAATGCGGAATTGCAGGGGATTCCGCACACCTAGGAGTGCATTGATCTGCTTACTTCCCGCACGGGGCTGTGCACACCATGCGGGAAGTAAGCAGATTATGTGCGGTTGGTACCCAGGGTGGAGGAGAGGAGACTCTCCTCCACGGACTGGGCACCATATAATTGGTCAAAAAAAAAGAATTAAAATAAAAAATAGTCATATACTCACCTTCGATGTCTTCCCGCCTCTCAGCTGCATGCTGCCGCTTCGGTTTCTATAGCTGGTGTGCGGTGAAGGACCTGCGATGACGTCACGGTCTTGTGATTGGTCGAGACCGGTCATGTGACCGCTCACGTGACCGCGACGTCATGGAAGGTCCTGAACCACACCGGCATTTATAGGAACGGACGCCTGCAGGTGAGTATAACCATTTTTTTTATTTTTTTTATTATTTTTAAACATTCTATCTTTTACTATAGATGCTGCATAGGCTGCATCTATAGTAAAAAGATGGTCACACTTGTCAAACGCTATGTTTGACAAGTGTGACCAACCTGTCAGTCAGTTTTCCAAGCGATGCTACAGATCGCTTGGAAAACTTTAGCGTTCTGCAAGCTAATTATGCTTGCAGAATGTTAAAAAAACGCAAAAAAAACGCAAAAAAAAAAAATGCGGATTTCTTGCAGAAAATTTCCGGTTTTCTTCAGGAAATTTCTGCAAGAAATCCGGATGTGTGCACATACCCTTCGTCTCACAGTTTTTTTTAGTGGTAATAAAAATGTGGAAATTCCTAAAAAATAAAATTGGCTTATGTCGCCATTTTTTTCAAGACCAGTAACATTTTCATTTTTCAGTCAATGAAGCCTTCCTAGGATTTGTTTTTTTGTGGGGAATGCTGACATTTTTCTTTTCAGGTAGGCACATGGGCCTCGGGCATCGGTTTAGTACCTAGGTGGGGCACTTGAGATACAGATAGCTGAGGGACAGGAAACCATAGGCAGGTAGATGTAGCACAGGAAACCACAAGGAGGCGTTTGACATCATGAAACCACAGACAGGCAGGCGGAGGAAGTCAGTAAACCGCAGGCAGACAGGTGGACTGCAGGAAAAGCTGAGTAGGAAGCCAAGGTCTAGCGACACTGAAGTCTTAATACAATACTAAGACACAAGGGTGTGTCTTAGTGAGCCTTATATAGGCCTGGGCTGATGCTCATGCCAGGCCATCTGCAAAGCCCGACGAGGAGCACTGCAGAGTTCAGCGGAACAGGAGAAGAAGCACGGATCTGGGACAGGTGTATAACAACATTACCCCCCTCTTAGGGCCACTCTCAAATGAGTCCGTAACCATAGGGAGCAAGGTAAAACCCAGGCTCAGCCACGTCTTCCATGCTATTTTCTTTGGCCCCATGCCCAAAGAAGAAATCTGCAAAGTCCTGATGGGAGGCAGGAACATTAGGAGCTATGGATGCAGAAAGTATTGAGCACGGTTTCACAGGAGAAGGTTGAGGTAGAGTTTTGAGATAATTGCAAAAACAAGATGGACTCCACTGAGTGATCTGCGACAACTATTGAAAAGAGCATGAAGCCATAGCCATGAAAGTCCCAAAGCATCGGTACATCAGAAAATGGCAAAACTAAAAATGAAACGTCCTTTGCTTTTACAGTCATGGCCAAAAGTATTGACACCCCTGCAATTCTGTCAGATAATACTCAGTTTCTTCCTGAAAATGATTGCAAACACAAATTCTTTGGTATTATTACCTTCATATAATTTGTCTTAAATGAAAAAACACAAAAAGAAATGTCCTAAAGCCAAATTGGATATAATTCCACACCAAACATAAAAAAGGGGGTGGACAAAAGTATCGGCACCGTTTGAAAAAGCATGTGATGATTCTCTAATTTGCGTAATTAACAGCACCTGTAACTTACCTGTGGCACCTAACAGGTGTTGGCAATAACTAAATCACACTTGCAGCCAATTGACATGGAATAAAGTTGACTCAACCTCTGTCCTGTGTCCTTGTGTGTACCACATTGAGCATGGAGAAAAGAAAGAAGACCAAAGAACTGTCTGAGGACTTGAGAAACCAAATTGTGAGGAAGCGTGAGCAATCTCAAGGCTACAAGTCCATCTCCAAAGACCTGAATGTTCCTGTGTCTACTGTGCGCAGTGTCATCAAGAAGTTTAAAGCCCATGGCACTGTGGCTAACCTCCCTAGATGTGGACGGAAAAGAAAAATTGACAAGAGATTTCAACGCAAGATTGTGCGGATGTTGGATAAAGAACCTCGACTAACATCCAAACAAGTTCAAGCTGCCCTGTAGTCCGAGGGTACAACAGTGTCAACCCGTACTATCCGTCGGCATCTGAATGAAAAGGCATTGTATGGTAGGAGACCCAGGAAGACCCCACTTCTTACCCCGAGACATAAAAAAGCCAGGCTGGAGTTTGCCAAAACTTACCTGAAAAAGCCTACAACGTTTTGGAAGAATGTTCTCTGTCAGATGAGACAAAAGTAGAGCTTTTTGGGCAAAGGCATCAACATAGAGTTTACAGGAGAAAAAAGGCATTCAAAGAAAAGAACACGGTCCCTACAGTCAAACATGGCGGAGGTTCCCTGATGTTTTCGGGTTGATTTGCTGCCTCTGGCACTGGACTGCTTGACTGTGTGCATGGCATTATGAAGTCTGAAGACTACCAACAAATTTTTCAGCATAATGTAGGGCCCAGTGTGAGAAAGCTGGGTCTCCCTCAGAGGCCATGGGTCTTCCAGCAGGACAATGACCCAAAACACACTTCAAAAAACACTAGAAAATGGTTTGAGAGAAAGCACTGGAGACTTCTAAGGTGGCCAGCAATGAGTCCAGACCTGAATCCCATAGAACACCTGTGGAGAGATCTAAAAATGGCAGTTTGGAGAAGGCACCCTTCAAATATCAGGGACCTGGAGCAGTTTGCTAAAGAAGAATGGTCTAAAATTCCAGCAGAGTATTGTAAGAAACTCATTGATGGTTACCGGAAGCGGTTGGTCGCAGTTATTTTGGCTAAAGGTTGTGCAACCAAGTATTAGGCTGAGGGTGCCAATACTTTTGTCTGGCCCATTTTTGGAGTTTTGTGTGAAATGATCAATGTTTTGCTTCATTCTCTTTTGTGTTTTTTCATTTAAGACAAATTAAATGAAGATAATAATACCGAAGAATTTGTGTTTGCAATCATTTTCAGGAAGACACTTGAGTATTATCTGACAGAATTGCAGGGGTGTCAATACTTTTGGCCATGACTGTATGCACCAATATGAAGAATTACCTTCTTTGTCCAAAATTGGATACGACCATCTGGAACTATAGAGCCATTAGCGGAGGTTAGTTTCTGGGGTGACTGCAAAGAAACCAAAGGAATTTTCAGCATTTTTGTCAGAGAGAAGTCCTTAAAATTCTCAGCTGCTCCAGAATAAGTGCTTGTCCCGAGAACATTGAGCAATTGTAAGAAACAGTCATAGGCAGGAGAAATTTATTTTTACTGGAGGAAAGAGTTAATCCTAGAGTTGATCCTAGAGAGATACCTTCTTCTTCACCTAGGTTAGAAGAATCTCTTTGTTTGGTCTTCAGTTTGAAACTGTTAAAGTGATAATGATCCTGTTCACCACAATACAAACAGAGTCCCTGTTGACGTTAATGGGATCTTTCAGCTAGAATTAATCTGCTATGGCCGATCTCCATAGGTTCCGATGCGGCCAGAGGGAAAGGGGTTGTTACAGAAACTCTTGGAGGAGAGATATGAGAATCCAGAGTTTTCTTCCTCGACCACTCTTTAAAATATAAGTCCATGCGAGCAGCGAGGAAAATTAACTCGTCAAGAGAAGATGGCAAGTCTCTACCTGCAAGTTCATCTTTGATGTCAAATTGTTCCACCGAGTGAGTCCCTTTTCTGAGTCGCAGTATAGAATTAGCAGTGGAGTGAACAAGTCCTGGTTCATCTCAGTTTCTGAAACTGGGACACAAAATATTTCATTATTATTATTATTATTATTATTTATTGTTATAGCGCCATTTATTCCATGGCGCTTTACAAGTGAGGAGGGGTATACATAATAAAAACAAGTACAATAATCTTGAACAATACAAGTCATAACTGGTACAGGAGGAGTGAGGACCCTGCCCGCGAGGGCTCACAATCTACAAGGGATGGGTGAGAATACAGTAGGTGAGGATAGAGCTGATCGTGCAGCGGTTGGTTGATCGGTGGTTACTGCAGGTTGTAGGCTTGTCGGAAGAGGTGGGTCTTCAGACTCTTTTTGAAGGTTTCGATGGTGGGCGAGAGTCTGATGTGTTGTGGTAGAGGGTTCCAGAGTAGGGGTGATACGCGAGAGAAATCTTGTATACGATTGTGGGAAGAGGAGATAAGAGGGGAGTAGAGAAGGAGATCTTGTGAGGATCGGAGGTTGCGTGTAGGAAAGTACCGGGAGATGAGGTCACAGATGTAAGGAGGAGACAGGTTGTGGATGGCTTTGTACGTCATGGTGAGGGTTTTGTACTGGAGTCTCTGGGCAATGGGGAGCCAGTGAAGGGATTGACAGAGGGGAGAGGCCGGAGAATAGCGGGGGGACAGGTGGATTAGTCGGGCAGCAGAGTTTAGAATAGATTGGAGGGGTGCGAGAGTGTTTGAGGGGAGGCCACAGAGCAGGAGGTTGCAGTAGTCAAGACGAGAGATGATGAGGGCATGGACTAGGGTTTTTGCAGATTCTTGGTTGAGGAATGAACGGATTCGTGCAATATTTTTGAGTTGAAGTCGGCAGGAAGTGGAAAGGGCTTGGATATGTGGTTTGAAGGAGAGATCAGCGTCAAGGATAACCCCGAGGCAGCGAGCTTGTGGGACTGGGGAGAGTGGGCAGCCATTTACTGTAATGGATAGGTTCGTTGGGGGGGTCACGTGAGATGGGGGAAAGATGATGAATTCTGTTTTGTCCATGTTAAGTTTCAGAAATTTAGCGGAGAAGAAGGATGAAATAGTGGACTGGACAGACATTGAGGGATTCTGGTTAGTAGGGAGGTGATATCTGGTCCAGAGATGTAGATCTGTGTGTCATCAGCATAGAGGTGATACTGAAAGCCATGAGATTCTATGAGCTGTCCCAGGCCAAATGCATCTGGTCGACCCTTAATTCTCTGACCAAGATGAGCAAAGACCACTCCTCTCTGCTCCACACCTGACCGCACTTAGTTTTCCATATATTGCATAGCACAAGTCTGCTAGACTTCAGTCTGCAGTGTGATTTCTAGAAGTGTGTTCTAAAAGTGTGGATTACATTAGAATTAAAACCTGAATTGAACCTGAAGGGAACTGAAGGTAACTGGCCAGTCACTGTAAACAATGTTTCTGTTTGTTGTCACTTTTACCCCTATAATCTTTCACTTTCTGCTACCTCCCCCAATCCCCACACCAAGTAAAGAACTGTTCATCTCCTCTTCAATCCTCCCCATCCATCTCACCTCCTCCTCAGAACTGTTCCTTAACATACAATCCTCTGTCTCAAAGCACAGGCAGCCCCCTCACGCTCTTTTCATAAGTAAGGAATGGGTTAAAATTACCATCAAATATACACATATACCACTGTATGACTTGACAGCTGTTATATGGATTATTAATGTCTACTGACCATCTTTTACAATCTGTAACTTTTCATATTTACACGCTGGCATAGAGGAACAAATAATATGAGAACTTTATGAATGTTGCCAGCTTTTTAATCTGCCAAGAAATGATCTCAGTGATTTAATCTCCCCAGTATGTTCTGTTTCGCCTGCCACATAATGTGCTTTTCTCAGTGTAAATGTCGACATTTAGATTTTAGACATTTTTCATGATACAGCCATTGTGGACAGAAATATAGCGTATATCCAAGAGATGGTGCTAAAATTCTTTATTAATGGATGTATTACTTCCTGTAGAAGATGCATATAAGTTGCTTACTAGATTCATTCAAGATGAATTGCCTAGAGATAGGGATAAAAATAGTAGCGAGGACGAGTGTACCATGTATGAATTACCATGGACAAGTAAAAAAGTTTTAACCACTCTAGTCTTGGGTCCTTTGTACAATCATATTCTGGAGTTACAGCAGTTCTCTCATTTGTTTTCTTAGATTTGCCACTCTGTTAGAAGGAGAGAGAAATCATCCTGTATTGGATCTTGGCACAAGGAAAATACTCCCAATCAGATTTTGGCCAAGGGCGGTGGAAATATTCCCAATTCACTCTTGGCGCAAGGGAGGGGGGAAATATTCCCAATGTAAAACTCTGGGAAGGCAGAAGTCCAGTCCAGGTCTAAAAAACTTTTGTGGGAACAGATTACCTGAAAGCAGCATTAGGTGATTTTCACATAGTTGTTTTTTACTGAACTGAACTTAAACCATTGACCACTAGGATGATCCGTGTTTGGTTCAGCAGACCTATGGCAGGGTACATTTATTGGTAATATAAAATGGACCAAACATGTGGCGGTATTATGACAGTGAAAAAGCAGCCTCAGAAATATTTTTCAAGGACACATTCCAATAAAACTTCTCCAGCATAAAATTCCTACTTTTTTGCCATTACATATGCTAAACCAACTAATACCTAAAAATAATTATTTATTATTGAAAAATATTAAAAACCTTATAGACAAAATACCGCAAACCCACGGCACGCTTTTTGTTTGAACGGGTTTATCTTATTTATTGACTTTATTGCAGTCATTTATAGTAGGGTTTATTAGAGTTTTTCTAGGGCGAGCCGCCGGTGAGTGGGGGCGCCATTTTGCGAATAAGTTAGGGTGCCAACCTCCGCTGCCAGGAAGGGTATACTAGGGAGTGATAGGGAAAACTAGGAGTTCCTTTTGTTATTTTATTTGTTTGTGGGTTTGCGGTATTTTGTCTATAAGGTTTTTAATATTTTTCAATAATAAAGAATTATTTTTAGGTATTAATCGGTTTTTGAATTAAGTGTTAGATTACTATACCAACTTATCGTTATATAAAAATATGCTAAACTAATCACTTGTCCTTCTCTATCAAGTTCTTAAAACCAATATCTTAGTAAAACATTGTGATCACGTGTCGACTATTTTCTGATCATGGGAAGACCACATCAACCAGCAATTAGAGCTGAATCCTAACAGTGTGTACATTACACATTGATATTGTTCGGCAAGGTACACGGCTTGTTGAAGTTTGCCATAGGGTGAAAAACCTTTTTTTCTTGGGTGAAAACTTACAACCAATATAGTTGCCATGTTAACTTGTTGGTAGAGTCTATGGCTATGAGTCTAGGAAAACGAGGTGACTCTTTTAGTCATTGAGATGGTAACCTCTCAGAAGAGGATTACAAAAGACTGTTGTCTGGGATACCTCAAACACATTTTATTAGCATGCTGAGATGTCTGACCCTTATACAGAATGACAATAACAAGGATTATGACTGAAATTCCACAGCATAATGGGACACTTTATCACAGATATGGAAAGTAGTAGAACGTGTGGTAAAGCTTAGACATCTCCAGGATATGTAGGGCACACATGGGTTAAAGATTCATTGTGGAATTGGAGATTGAGAAGTTTTTAATCCTTTCTGTACCTTGCATCCTTTGCGTAAGACATAGCAATATAACCTGCTAGCGCTTGTCAGCTAAACTATGGGGCATGCCAAGGAATGCTGAATTCAAGAACAAAAGCCCATTTCAATATTTGTTTGGAAAGATTACTATGAAGAGCAGACATATCAGAGGGCCATCTAATTGGCTAATTCTTCTGTTTCTCCACTCACAATTGATTCTTTGTCCTTCATGGTTTGACCTCTTCCTCTGGAGCAGTAGAGCACATTAGCTTTAATAAGCGCATGGTTACTAGGGGAGTGTTGCTAATTCCACATGTAAATACAGAACATGGTGTGATTGCTAAAGTCTGGATTTAGAAAGGTAATGTATTCAACAGAAGCTTTGTTTTGTTTGTTTGCACTCAGCGGTGTCAATGGCTTTAGAAACGGGCGTATGTCAATTTCATAATTCCCAGATTTCAGACTTTTAATTATGCACTCATTAACAGATTTTTGTGTTTTTTTCTGGCACCGAACAACATTAAGGATGGGGAATGAATTAAGTGTAACTAAAAATACTATGCCTTATACAGAATATTGATAGACCCAATGAGCTTTTATGGTAATGGTAAAAACAGGTTCTACTCCAGAAATCATAAAGTGATCGCATATCCTAAAGATATGTCAACACTTACTAAGATGAGATCACGCATTTCATCACTGTTTAATGCAGATCTATTTTACAATTCCTTATCATTTTTAAAATCTTTACCCACTGAGACTGAATTGTAACATTCCGGGTTACATCCAAAGGATGGAAATCAGAACATGTGACTGTTTGCCACAATTATATTTTAACTAGACATTGCTTTGTGAGCTTATGTCATCATCAGAACAAGTCTATCTTCTTGTCAAATGGACAACCTGTCAATACATTCATGCACTCTAACCTTGGGCAGATAGTTACTCTGATGTGCAGTGTTGTCAAGAAGTCAAAGCTGTAATAAATACTAGGCTTGAGGAGAAATATCTGTTGAGAGTTTCCCCTTTATCCAGCCTGATCAACAAGATACTCCCTGTAACGGGGTCTACTGTGCTGTAGTACCTCTTTAGGTACCACCCCGTGTTTCAGGAGGTCCACTCTGCCTTGGCCGGATTCTGAATGAAGGACGCTGGCTGGAATTCCTTGGTTACATGGGTGCATATAAAATCTCACTGCTTCTCCACGTATTTCCAGTCTAACCACACTTTATTCACAGCACACAGAATATATAACACAGATACAGAGGGCAGACCAATAGAAAAACAGCAGGCCAGACATATATTACAATAGCCGCAGGTGGCCGGAGCCTGCTGATATTTACTGTGGGAATTACAAAGGTGGGGGAGGTCAGAAGGAGAATATCTTGTCCAGAGGCGCAGCCTGTGGACTGATGCATTTCACATGGAACCTATTATACATACATATACTGCATAACATATTCTTGGTGCTGGGGGGTTCTGTAACATGGCTCCCCTTTTCAGCGACGCGATCGGCATACACAGTCTGATTCTTAACGGATCGGTTTGGGGATGACCGAAGTTTATGGGGTTGGTACAAGTTCCGTTTGTCGACTTAGTCCATCGGCGTTACCGTTTTGTTTGCCGGGTCTGTAGTGGATGGTGAAGTTCAGAGGTTGTAGGGCTAAACTCCACCGCAGTAATCTGGCGTTCTCTCCGGAGACCCGATTAAGCCAGACTAGGGGATTATGGTCCGTTAGGAGGGAAAACTGTCGTCCATACAAATATGGTTGTAACTTTTTGAGTGCCCATACTATTGCCAGGCACTCCTTCTCGATGGCCACATAGCTCACTTCACAGGGCAGTAGTTTCTGACTCAGGTAAGCTACCGGGTGTTCTTGGCCGTCCGGCCCGACTTGGCTTAGTACTGCCCCCAATCCAAACATAGAAGCGTCCGTGTGAACAAGGAAACGTTTAGTTGGATCGGGTGCGGCCAATACAGGGGTATTGGTGAGGGCGTCCTTTAGCTGGCGGAAGGCTTCCTCACACTCTGAGGTCCAGGTTACCTGGCGGGGTTGGTTCTTACGGGTCAGATCAGTGAGGGGCTTGGCTACGCTGCTGTAATTGGAAATTAATTTCCTGTAATACCCCGCTGTCCCTAGAAACGCCATGACCTGGGTTTTAGTGCGTGGGGTGGGCCATTTGGCTATGGCCTCAATGTTGGCTGGTTCTGGTCTCTGTTTCCCACTTCCCACCCAATGCTCTAAATACTGAACCTCTGCTTTGCCCATGTGACACTTGTTTGGGTTCAGGGTGATTCCGGCCTTGTGGATCCTGTCTAATACTGTCTCTAGGTGATTTAGATGCTCTTCCCATGTCGCGCTGTAGATGGCGATGTCATCCAGGTAGGCACAAGCATAGTCCTGGAGACCATCCAGAAGCCGGTCAGCCAGCCTCTGGAAGGTCGCCGGGGCAGTCTTCATCCCAAATGGCATAACTCGAAACTGGAATAAGCCGAACGGGGTGAGAAATGCAGACTTGGGAATAACGTCAGGACTAAGGGAAATCTGCCAGTAGCCTTTGCATAGATCGATGGTGGTCAAATACTTTACCCCTCCAGCCGGTCTAACAACTCATCCACATGCTGCATGGGATACGCATCCGTCACTGTTTTCTCATTGAGCTTACGATAGTCTACACAAAACCGTGTAGTCCCATCCTTCTTGGGCACTAACACTACGGGTGATGCCCAGGGACTATCTGATTCTTCAATGACCTCTAAACGCAACATCTCTTGTATCTCTTGTCGCATCCCTTCTCGTACAGACTCAGGGACGCGGAAGGGGGGTTGTCGCAGGGGGGTCTGATCCTGGGTCTCAACCTTGTGTTGTGCCAGGCGAGTGTACCCTGGTCTCCCTGAAAACATCCTCTGTCGCTGCCTCAACAACGCCTCCGCCTGCTGTCTCTTCCGGGGACCTAGGTCTTCACCCAAGTGTACCTGGTCCCATGTTTTAGACTGAGTCCTTTCCCCTTAAACATCAGGCAAGGAAAGTCCGGCTAAATCCTCTGCTTCAGGTGCACAGATGGCCACTACCTCTTCAGGGCGCTCCCGGTAGGGCTTCAGCATATTCACGTGGAACATGCGGATAACCCTGGGGTCGTCACAATCAGCGACATTATAGGTGGTGTCGGCTATTTTCCCCACTACCTGGTAGGGCCCCTGCCATGCAGCTTGGAACTTGTTCTGCCTAGTGAGCTCTAACACCAGGACCTTCTGTCCTATTTCCAAGGTGCGCTCTCTGGCCTTCCGATCGTACCATACGCGCTGGCGCCGCTGAGCCTCCTGCATGTTCCCATGTACAGCCTGGGTCAGCTCCTGTAGGCGGTCCCGGAATTCCACCACATAGGGTACAATAGGTACCCCTTCTATGATGCCCTCCCCTTCCCAGTGTTCTAGCACTAAGTCTAGGGGTCCCCTTACCCGTCTCCCGTATACCAGTTCGAACGGGAAGAACCCCGTGGATTCTTGGGGCACCTCCCGATAGGCAAACAGGAGGTGAGGCAAGAATTTCTCCCAGTCCCTGTAGGTCCCGGTAAAAGCCCCAATGAGCTGTTTTAACATCCCGTTAAAGCGTTCACACAACCCATTGGTTTGCGGATGGTACTGGGCGCTTCTAATGGACTTTAAACCGCACAGCTTCCACAGTTGGTTGGTCACCTCTGCTGTAAACTGGGTACCCTGGTCCGAGATAATCTCCCGGGGAAATCCAACCCGTGAGAAAACCTGGAGCAGGGCAGCCGCCACTGTCTCTGCCAGTATGTTAGGTAACGCAACCGCCTCTGGATACCGTGTGGCATAATCTACCACTGTCAATATATACCTTTTCCCTGACGGACTGGGTTTGGCTAACGGCAATATCAGGTCGACCGCTACTCGGCTAAATGGTTCCTCCACAATGGGGAGGGGGCGTAATTTGGCCTTGCATCGATCTCCCCTCTTGCCAATGCGCTGGCAACTGTCACAGGTCTGGCAGTACTGACGAACATCATAGGTTAACCCCAGCCAAAAGAAGTTTTGTGTCAGATGATGCCTGGTGCGACTGACGCCGAAGTGCCTGGCCATGGGTATGACATGAGAGATTCGCAGTAACTCCTGCCTGTACTTCTTGGGAACTACCAGCTGTTGTTTTATAGTGGTGCTCGTCCCTGTGTGGTGCTGCTCTATGATCTGGTAGAGGAGTCCCTGCTTCCATATAAACTGTTCCCCTTCCAGTACCCCTCTCCCCTCTTGTGCCTTCCCACGATATCCCTCCAATGAAGGATCCTCAAGTAACTCCCTCTTAAATTCATCTGGTGTGGCCCAAGAAATGTGCCTGGCTATGGGAATATGTGTAGGGCTGGGATGTCTTACCTGGGCCTCCTCTGAGTGTGATTTCGCCTCCGCAGCTCGAGCTTGTCTCTGGGTCACAGGATATGTCTCAGCCAGAGGGGCAACCGAGAAGGCAGACAACATGGGCCCCAAGTCATTTCCCAGCAAGACATCTGCGAGCAAATCCTTCATCAAGCGGACCTCAACAAGGCCATCCCCGACTCCCCAGTTCAGGTGAATCCGGGCAGTGGGCAGTCGATGTATGGCTCCCCTTGCTACACGGACTGCCACTGTCCGATCTGTCTTCTCTTGGTCCCGGACGAGATGAGGCTTCACAAGGGTCAAAGTTGCCCCGGAATCTCTTAGTCCCTGCATACTTTTCCCATTAACCCACATGACCTATCGATGCTGTTGTCGATTATCTGCCCGGGCTGCCTGCATGGGGTCCACTTCATGCAGCACTTCCTCCATCTCTTCCACCCCTTGGTTAGTCGTAGCCCCCAATGTCGGGTCAACTTCGCCTTGGTAGCAGTGTACAGCGGCCCGGCTGAAGGTAGCTGTTCCCGCCTTTGGCCACTGGGTATGCTGAGTCCGGTTGGGACATTGTCTTTGCAGGTAGCCCAGCTGATGGCAGGTGTGGCATCGCGCCCCAGGGGAACTGTGGTAGGCCAGGTTTCTAGCTGGTCCCCCTACAATCTTCGGTGGTTTGGGGCCCTCCAGGTCCATGGGCGGACCCTAGTGACCATCTTTGATCCGGACAACTGAGGCCTCCTGGCATCATGATGTTCATCGGCCAGACGAGCGGCTTCCTCAAGAGTCGTTGGCCGCCTGTCCCGAAGCCATTCCTGTGTCTCGGGGATTAGTCCATTAAAGAATCGTTCTAACAAGGCGAGCTGGAGGACGTCCTCCGTAGTAGTTGCTTGGCTCCCTTGTACCCACTGTAGCAGTGACCGCCGTAATTTACAGGCCCATTCAGCGTGGGTATCGATTACTCGTTTTATAAGTCAGCGGAACTTTTGGCGGTATGCCTCTGGTGTCAGCGCATACCGGGCCAAGGTCACTTCTTTGATCCGCTCATAGTCCATACAGTCCTCATCAGGTACCGTGCGATAGGCGTCCGCTGCCCGGCCTGTCAGCTTGCTGGCCAGAATCTGAACCCATTCCTCCGGCTTCACTTGATGAAGGGCACACTGCCGCTCAAAGTCCTACAGAAAGCCATCAATGTCTTCCTCTGCCTCCCCCAACTGTCGGAAGGCATTATACTGGATCTTTTTGTGGCTTACTGTTGAAGGTACCTGAGCGGAGGCCAGAGCTCCCCCTGCTCGCTGACTCTCCTCTCTCCGCTCTGCTATCTCCATCTTGGCCAGCTCTACTTTGGTCCGCTCTGCCATCTCCATCTTGGCTAGCTCTATCCTGGTCTGCTCTGCCATCTTTTCCTTCAGATCAGTACGCACATCAGCCATCACCTCTCGTATGATCTCTACTAGAACGCCAGTCTGTTCTTTACCTCCCTCTGGAATTCAGTCTCCTCCACGTTCACATTGGGGGGCGCTGCACTGTCGTGTTCCATGATGGCTGCTATCAAATCCGCTTTTGTTTTGTTGCTGGCGATTAACCCTCGGGCTTCCACCAGATCTTTGAATGTAGTCCTCTTTAACTTCTGGTAGTTGTTTTCCATTCATTCCTTTCCTCCTGTAGAAGGGGTCTCACATCCCGCTGTCTGCCACCAGTGTAACGGGGTCTACTGTGCTGTAGTACCTCTTTAGGTACCACCCCGTGTTTCAGGATGTCCACTCTGCCTTGGCCGGATTCTGAATGAAGGACGCTGGCTGGAATTCCTTGGTTACATGGGTGCATATAAAATCTCACTGCTTCTCCACGTATTTCCAGTCTAACCACACTTTATTCACAGCACACAGAACACACAGAATATGTAACACAGATACAGAGGGCAGGCCAATAGAAAAACAGCAGGCCAGACATACATTACAATAGCCGCATGTGGCCGGAGCCTGCTGATATTTACTGTGGGGGAGATCAGAAGGAGAATATCTTGTCCAGAGGCGCAGCCTGTGGACTGATGCATTTCACATGGAACCTATTATACATACATATACTGCATAACATATTCTTGGTGCTGGGGGGTTCTGTAACACTCCCTAAACAAAAATAAGGAGGAACCTGCAAATCAGGCTGAATGCGGTGAAGAGAGGATCAGTGGACACCTCTCAAAATCTAGCTGTCAGCACTAGAATCTAACCAGTGTTGAATCTTTGTTTTCTCAAAAACATCAGAGCAAAATATAGTTTAGGGTTTGAGGGCACCTCTCATTGTACATAGCATGATACATATCAATACCTACCATGGAAATATGTGGGCTCTCACTGTTCTTTGGCATGCCTACATTAGATAAAGTGCACATGATAACCATGCTACAAAAACTCATGACATGTTTCTGTTGCATTTCATATTACCCAAATATTCTATTTTTGAAGCTCTGCCATGTGCATGGGGCCTTACACACATCAACCCAAGCCTATTAATATTAATAATTCATGTGTGTACTGGTAATGAGGCGTGCAGTCAAAAGACATGGCTTTCCCAGGTGAAATACAATAAAACTATGTGTATCACCAGTAAATCCCAAGGACCCTACAACCTATCTGAACTGAAAACTCAAGCAAATCTCAGTAAAACCAGTCACTTTAGATAATTGAAACATTTGAAACTTGAATTTGTCAACTTCACCAAATTTGCCCACAAAATGTGACTCTCATTCTTTCAAAGCTTCTGATTGCCCTGGAAATATGTAAATAGAACTCATATGTCTCCTTGTACTACATTGAACTCCTTTTGAGCTACTTAATGCAAATTTAGCCTTAGTAATGTTCAATTGACCAATGGCCAACCTATCTGGCTGGGGTAAAATGTGGTGTGTTCGGGTATAATATCGGACTATTAAAACAAAGAAGTGTGCAAAAAATGACCATTTTTAACAACACTCACACTTTGTGAGGCAGACAGTTAATGAAAAGAAAATATATGGCTTCTTTGTCTGTGACACACAAGCCTAGGTTTCAGGATTCTTTAATAGCAAAACTAGGACTCATGGAATTAAACTGCCCTTCTGGTTTGCAATTGTGATATGTGAAGAATAAAAATTGCTTTTAATAAGGTTCAGTTGCTGCAGTATATCACAGATCAATGAATTGACAGTCACACTGACAGTGTATCTACAGCACCTCCGTATGTCACTTGAATCTTTGCATTTCCCAGACTGACTACCATTTTCATTTTAAATTTGCTTCACTAGTGCAGTAGTACAACTCAATGCAATTTTGGCCATTTTATGTCCCTATGTGGAATGAGCTGTGCGTTCTGACCTCATCCTTTATACTGACTGTGATGGTTTCCCCTGATTTTTCTAGACCATATGATGTGATAGCTGCAGGCCATTATGGGAAAACTCACCCATGGATCTGCGAATTCCAGGAAATTTAACTCGAAGTCGATGCTCCATGTATCAATTTGAAAATCTGTACCAGCAAGCACATGCCACCCACACTACCAGCACATGTGAACACAATCTAATGGAAATTTCTACTTGTTGATCCTCACATATGCCCACAGATTCCTATTTATCACTTCTAGAAAAAATTGTAATGGTCCAAAACCCAAAAAAATGTGGTAGGTTTGCTGTTGTTGAATTAAAATGGTGTTAAAATTAACATTCTAAATCTCATTAAGTGGTAAAATGATTTACGTTTATCTTAGATGATCGTCCTGCCCTCGGCCACTCACTGCAAGGAGATTTTGGATCTATTCAAGAATACACAGCGGAAGAAGAGAGAGCTGATAATAAGCTATGGAGGACAGTCATTATTGGTGATCAAGAACAACGAATTGATATGAAAGTGATTGAACCGTACAAGAAAGTTATATCACATGGAGGTATGGATAAGTGTTAAAATACAGATGCCAAAGTAGGTTTTTACTTTATTCTCATTTTAGATAAACATTGGCCATTAAATGAGACCTCTGCCTTATTGATTATTAGTGTGTGCTCCAGAGCAACTCATCTGCAATTACCGTAACTGGATGCAAAAAACCTGAAATCATATTAAACCATTATGAAGTCACCCGCTGTGTATAAATACAGAGACATTTTCCAGCCTTCTTGTGTTTCCTTCCTCCTCCCCCTCTGCCTTGTTGTTGTAGTATGGGTTCCCATTGGTACCTTGGTGCCGTTTGGGGTAAATGAGTCTCTTTATGTCTTTTCACCCCATTTCTGGGGAGGCAAGATGAACAAAACAGCAAGTCATTGTTTGTTTTTTACAGCCACACGTTGTTTTTCCTGACGGTTCTTTTCAAGTTTTCAGTTAGGTTTATTTTTCTTTTTAGTTAGTGATATACAGTATATAAATCAGTTTTATTGGGGAAAGGTTTTCCTTTTTTTCTGTTTTCTTTCTTATTCACGAAACTTTTTAGAAACAATTTTTTTTTTAAAATTTACATTCCGCTACCCTCACGACCCTCTCTCATGTGGCTCTCAAGGTCAGAAACGTTGGGGACCTCTGCGCTAGGGGAATAGACGATGCTATCTATAATATAACGTTGAGAGCGTCACTCTGTCCGAAGCCTTTATAGACTGGGCAAGCGCCGGCGCAGTCCGGACCCCACAGAGTTACGCTCCCAGGAGATCGCGGTATGCGTAAGCACTGAACGCACACCGCGATCTCCAACGGAGAAGCAGGGACGAGGGTGAGTATGCTATATTCACCTGTCCCCGTTCCAGTGATGCGCGCTGCTCCATCCTCCGCTTGCGACTGTTCAGTCAGAGGGCGGCGCGCATTAACGCGTCATCGCGCCCTCTGAACTGAACGGTTCAGAGGGCGCGATGACGCGCTTAATGCGCGCCGCCCTCTGACTGAACAGTCACAGGCAGAGGACCCGGAAGATGGAGGGGCGCGCAGCAGTGGAACGGGGGACAGGTAAATATAGCAAGTGCCGGGGGCCTGAGCTAGTGGCGACTCCGGCACCTGACCCCCCCAGCGCGCCGGTGTCCCCACCTGCTCAGGCCCCGGCACTCGGCGCCCAGCACAGCCACCCGCACTCACCACCGCCACGCACAGCCGCCCGCACTCACCACCGCCACGCACAGCCGCCCGCACTCACCACCGCCACGCACAGCCGCCCTCACTCACCACAGCCGCCCGCACTCACCACCGCCACGCATAGCCGCCCGCACTCACCACCGCCACGCATAGCCGCCCGCACTCACCACCGCCACGCGCAGCCGCCCGCACTCACCACCGCCACGCGCAGCCGCCCGCACTCACCACCGCCACGCGCAGCCGCCCGCACTCCGCATCGCCACGCGCAGCCGCCCGCACTCAGCAACCCTACGCACAGCCGCCCGCACTCAGCATCACCACGCGCAGCCGCCCGCACTCAGCATCGCCACGCGCAGCCGCCCGCACTCAGCATCGCCACGCGCAGCTGCCCGCACTCACCACCGCCACGCGCAGCCGCCCGCACTCAGCACTGCCACGCGCAGCCGCCCGCACTCACCACAGCCACGCGCAGCCGCCCGCACTCACCACAGCCACGCACAGCCACGCGCAGCCGCCCGCACACTCAGCACCGCCACACGCAGCCGCCCGCACTCAGCACCGCCACGCACAGCCGCCCGCACTCAGCACCGCCACGCGCAGCCGCCCGCACTCAGCACTGCCACGCACAGCCGCCCGCACTCAGCACAGCCGCCCGCACTCAGCACAGCCGCCCGCACAGCCGCCCGCACTCAGCACCGCCACGCACAGCCGCCCGCACTCAGCACTGCCACGCACAGCGACCCGCACTCAGCACCGCCACGCACAGCCGCCCGCACTCAGCACCGCTACGCACAGCCGCCCGCACTCAGCACAGCGGCCCGCACTCAGCACAGCCGCCCGCACGCACCACCGCCACGCACAGCCGCCTGCACTCACAACCGCCACGCACAGCTGCCCGCACTCACCACCGCCACGCATAGCCGCCTGCACTCACCACCGCCACGCACAGCCGCCCGCACTCAGCACAGCTGCCCGCACGCACCACCGCCACGCACAGCCGCCTGCACTCACAACCGCCACGCACAGCTGCCCGCACTCACCAATGCCACGCACAGCCGCCAGTACTCACCGCCGCCACGCAGAGCCGCCCGCACTCACCACAGCCACGCTCAGCCGCCCGCACTCAGCATCGCCACGCGCAGCCGCCCGCACTCACCACAGCCACGCGCAGCCGCCTGCACTCAGCACCGGCATGCACAGCCGCCCGCACTCACCACAGCCACGCGCAGCCGCCCGCACTCACCACTGGCACGCACAGCCGCCCGCACTCAGCACCGCCAAGCACAGCACCGCCACGCGCAGCCGCCCGCACTCAGCACCGCCACTCACAGCCGCCTGCACTCAGCACCGCCACGCACAGCCGCCCGCACTCAGCACAGCCGCCCACACTCAGCACAGCCGCCCGCACTCAGCACAGCCGCCCGCACTCAGCACAGCCGCCCACACTCAGCACAGCCGCCCGCACTCACCACCGCCACGCACAGCCGCCCGCACTCACCACCGCCACGCACAGCCGCCCGCACTCACCACCACCACGCACAGCCGCCCGTACTCACCACCGCCACGCAGAGCCGCCCGCACTCACCACAGCCACGCTCAGCCGCCCGCACTCAGCATAGCCACGCGCAGCCGCCTGAACTCACCACAGCCACGCGCAGCTGCCCGCACTCAGCACAGCCGCCCGCACTCAGCACAGCTGCCCGCACTCAGCACGCCACGCACAGCCGCCCGCACTCAGCACAGCCACGCACAGCCGCCCGCACTGAGCACAGCCGCCCGCACTGAGCACAGCCGCCCGCACTAAGCACAGCCGCCCGCACTCAGCACAGCCGCCCGCACTCAGCACAGCCGCCCGCACTCAGCGCGCAGGATGGGAGCACATGACAGGATGGGGACGCAGGATGGAGCAGCACATGATAGGATGGGGGCGCAGGATGGAACAGCACATGACAGGATGGGGATGCAGGATGGAGCAGCACATGACAGGATCGGGGCGCAGGATGGGAGCACATGACAGGATGGGGATGCAGGATGGAGCAGCACATGACAGGATGGGGGCGCAGGATGGAGCAGCACATGACAGGATAGGAGAGCAAGATGGGAGCAGCACATACCAGGATGGAGACCATATACCAATATAAATGCTCGCCACCCAGGCGTAGAACGGGTTCAATAGCTAGTTCTTTTATAATATTCTGCAATACTGCTCCTAGCACGCATAGAATTTCTACTTTTCTTAATGTTTGGTGCATCTAGCGTACTGCTAAGACTTATTAAGTTCTTTCTCAAATCCACCTTTGTGTTTTTGACAGTCAATGTCTAGATGTCTTAGGTATACAATATAATGCAAGTTGTTTCATATGGAAGATATCACCTATGGGGGAAAGGTAGTATTATATTTTTTCCTAAGCCGCTCTCTTAAATAGAGAAAGTCCATTTCTAAGCTCAGAAAATGTCTTTTTGTATGCCTCAGTGTCATGATGTCATATTTATTTTTGGCCAAAAAGAATAAGCTTTTTTTTGCTCACATCTGATCCTGTATAATTCAAGAATAACCATTGTACTACACATGCCAATAATATGCGACTCATTGTGTATGAAAGAATGTATGATTTAGAAACACACCTAGGACTTACAATATTCTTACACAACATACGTATCTTACAGTTTAAATAGGAAGAGGAAAAAAAACATTACTGTGACAAACATATCTTATTGTGTTTTCAAGAATTTGTGAGACAAAGAATGACAAAGCAAGTATTTACTTACTATCGCTTGCTCTGCATTTAGACCATCACAGGCCTAGTTCTCACTCATCTCTTCTCCTAGCTTTTGTGTTCATGAATATAACAACGTGAAACTTTTGCAGCACCTGCTAGTAAAATATTACAATTTTGCCTAAACCAGTTGGACAACTTTCCATCACTGGATCACATCTTAACATTTGAGTAGCTTTATATATTACTTTACTGTTTGCAGGTCAAAACCAATGTTCATAGCGTACAGGGTCGGACTGGGGTGTCTGGGGCCCACCAGGGGTATGGACTCTAGGGGCCCACCCTATAGTTATATACAAATATCTGTCATTATAGCGGAGCATCAGCTGTAAAACAAAGGAGGCTGTTGCACATCTACTGTGCGCCCCCATAACTGGGATGTATAACCACGATAGTTTACATTAATGGGGTTCTTTGGTTAAAACAAATTATCACCGATCCACAGGATAGGTGATCGCTTAGATCCGACCATTAGAAACTGCACCGATCGGAAGAATGGGGAAGTTTTATCCCTGACAGGACACTTTTATCCCTATTTTAAAATGCAGAGGCAGGTGAGATGTCTGACCGCAGCTCCATTCATTCTCTTTGGGGCTTCCAGAAAAATACAAGTGCAGCCACAGAGTGAATGAATGGATCAGTGATCTAGTCGGACATGCCTCTCCAGTCTAATGGGGATAAAAAGTTCCACATTTTGCTGAATGGGTCCAAGCAGTCAGACCCCCACCAATCAATACGTTATCACTTATCCTGTGGAGAGGTGATTACTTTTTTCCACTGGAAACCCCCTGCAAGTGCATCTCTGCCACTGTGTACAAAGCATTAAAACTCTAATGGAAATAAAGGATCTTCTCCTAATTAATATCAGAGAGAACAAATGACCGCCATACACAACACAATCCACTATACCAAGACCAATATTACCACATACAGGAAGAAATACCACCACACCATGACCAGACCACATAGTGACCAAATAATACTACATACAAGGGACAAATACCGCCACACCATGACCAGATCACATATTACCACCACATAGTGACCGAATAATATGACATATTAGGGCAGCACGGTTCAGAGGTTAGCACTGCAGCCTTGCAGCGCTGGGGTCCTGGGTTCAAATCCCACCAAGGACAACATCTGCAAGGAGTTTTTATGTTCTCCCCGTGTTTGCGTGGGTTTCCTCCAGGTACTCTGGTTTCCTCCCACATTTACAAAGACATACTGCTAGGGAATCTAGATTGTGAGCCCCATCGGGGACAGTGGCAATAATGTCTGTAAAGCACTGTGAAATTTATAGCGCTATATAAATGAGTAAAAATAAATAAAAATAAATATTACCAGCATATAGGGACCAAATGATACCAGATACAAGGAGAAATACTGCCACGTCGTGACCAGACCACAAATTACCAACACATAGTGCCCGAATACTACAATATTGATTATGAATACAAACCACAATACTAACAACACTGTTATTACCACCAGTGACAATATACACAGTACCTCTGTATATAGTGTCAGTGTACAGTTAATACAGTGATCACAGGTGACATTATACACAGGAGCTCTGTATACAGTGTCAGTGTACAGGTAATACAGTGACCACCAGTGACATTATACACAGGAGCTCTGTATATGGTGTATAGTGTACAGGTAATACAGGGATCACCTGTGACATTATACACAAGAGCTCTGTATATAGTGTGAGTGTACAGGTAATACAGAAACATTATACACAGGAACTCTGTATGTAGTGTATAGTGTACAGGTAATACAGTGATCACCAGTGACATTATACACAGGAGCTCTATATAGTGTCAGTGTACAGGAAATACAGTGATCACAGGTGACATTATACACAGGAGATCTGTATATAGTGTCAGTGTACAGGTAATACAGTGATCACCAGTGACATTATACACAGGAGCTCTGTATGTGGTGTATAGTCTACAGGTAGTACAGGGATCACCGGTGACAGTATACACAGGAGCTCTGTATATGGTGTATAGTGTACAGGTAATACAGGGATCACAGGTGATATTATACACAAGAGCTCAGTATATAGTGTCAGTGTACACATAATACAGTAATCACCAGTGACATTATACAAAGGAGCTCTGTACACAGTATACAGTATATAGTGTAAGTGTACAAGCAACACACTGACTCACCGGTGACATCTGTAGTTGAAGTATTTTTTCTTCATCCAGTGCAGACTGCCATTAATTCTTCCAGGAAAGACTCGTCTCTGAAGAAAATAACAGCTATAACTGATCGCTTCAAGAGCACATTCCCCACTATTTTCCTCGACTTCTATACTATGTCAGAAGAAGAAAAAAAAGACATAGTGCCACCCTGCACAGTAGCAGGACCCAATTTTGTTCTCCCCATGGAAGGCAGTAAGCTCAAAAATAAATTACAGCAGTAATAATGTCCCCACTTGCCAATGTATGTTCCTCATCCTGACCTCAATACAGTAATTATGTCACCCCTTTATTTAATAAGGTGCCAGATCCTTGGTCCCTTTATTTAATGTCTCCATCTTGGACCCCAATGTCCACCTTAATAAGGTCCCTATCCTGGGCCCCTTCCAGTAATAATGTCCTCATCCTGCGCCCCTTTATTTAATGTACCCTCCCTGGGCCCCTATGTCCGTCCCTATGGCCACTACCTTGCCCAACTACAGAGGGGGGATTCTTCTTGCACTCCCCAGCATCCTCTTGTGGCTTCATATTTGGCGTGGTCATTACAATGACAGCCGACTGCTGCTGTGACAGGGCGCTCTGCTCTGTGACAGGCCGCGCGCTGACGTCACATAGCAGTAACATTGAAAGGCCGCTGGCCTATCAAAGGCTACATGAGTCATTTAACAAAACTGCTATGTGACTTCAACACATGGCCTGTCACATAGCAGAGCGCCCTGTCACAGCTACAGCCGGCATTCATCTTGATGTGCGTTGTCGCCAGGGTCGGATCCAGGTTTTCATGGGCTTCGGGCGAAAGAGTATTAGTGGGCCCCTTTAACACATGCCACGATTCCTGATGCACAGATAAAAAAACAGATATAGTACAATATATAGGCACCACACAGTGCGCCATACAGTATTATGGTCAACACATAGTCCGCTATACAGTATTATGGGCACCTCATAGTCCTCCATACAGTATTATTGGCCCCATATAATGCTCCTCCATAGAGTACAGCAACCACATAGTCTGCCATACAGTATTATGGGCAACCACATAGTCCACCATACAGTATTATTGGCCCCGTATAATGATCCTCCATACAGTATTATGGGCACCTCATAGTCCTCCATACAGTATTATGGGCAACCACATAGTGCTTGTGACGGGGTGTACGGCAGAGCAAGAAGGGACAACAGGCCAGGGGATGATTCCACAGATTTATTATCAAAAATGCTGGAACAACACATGCAGATAGATCTACAGAGTCCACAATTAGTCCAACGGAACAGGTTCGGGGCACCTCCCGATAATCCTTGTGCCAGCTAACAAAGCAATAGTCCACACGAGTCCAAGGGATCCCAAAACAATCTCACGAATGACGAGATATGTCCTCAGCTCAAGTCTCGCCCCGTTCGCTTCCGCAGTCACAGATGGACATGGGGTCTTGCCTCAGCTAGGAATCCCCACTCCTTCTCCTTTCAGCATCAACTCACATCTGATCTCAAAAATAAGAATGGCTTGTCTGAGTGAGCGCCGGCCCTAACAGCCCCTTTAGGGCCGGCGCTCAGTCAGAGCAGGAAGCGGATGGCAGGGGACGCGCAGGTGAGTATGTACTGTTTGTTTTTTTTACTTTTACGCTGGTAACCAGGGTAAACATCGGGTTACTAAGCGTGGCCCTGCGCTTAGTAACCCGATATTTACCCTGGTTACCAGCGTAAAACATCGCTGGTATCGTTGCTTTTGGTGTCAAACCTGACGATACACGCCGGTCTGACGACCAAATAAAGTTCTGAACTTTATTCAACGACCAGCGATATCACAGCAGGATCCAGATCACTGCTGCGTGTCAAACACAACGATGAGCAAGAAAGAGAAAAAAGGCACTACCGTAAAAGCCCGCACACTACACCAAATAGTAATAATATAAAGCTTTATTAAGTACAAACACAACGATATCGCTATCCAGGACGCTGCAACGTCACGGATCGTTGTCGTTCTCGTTGTAAAGTCGTTTCGTGTGAAGGTACCTTTACAGGTGAACTCCCAGCACAAGAAAATACATAAATTACAGCTTATAGAAACCAGAGAACAGTTACATACATCAAATGGCATATTACTCAAATACAGGACAGGGTAAAAGTATATATCATGACACTGCTCCATACAGTATTATGGGCACCACATAGTCCGCCATACAGTATTATGGGCACCTCATAGTCCTCCATACAGTATTATGGGCAACCACATAGTGCTCCATACAGTATTATGGGCACCACATAGTCCGCTATACAGTATTATGGGCAACCACATAGTCTGCCATACAGTATTATTGGTCCCAAATAATGCTCCTACATACAGTATTATTGGTCCCATATAATGCTCCTCCATACAGTATTATTGGCCCCATATAATGCTCCTCCATACAGTATTATTGGCCCCATATAATGTTCCTCCATACAGTATTATGGGCGCCTCATAGTCCTCCATACAGTATTATGGCCAACCACATAGTCCTCCATAAAGTATTATGGGCCCCATATAATGCTCCTTCATACAGCACATCATGGGCCCCCTGCTCCTACATACAGTATTGTGGGCCCCGTGCGCCTCCACACAGTATTATGCCCCCCCAACTCCTCCACACAGTATTATGGGACCCTGCTCCTCCATACAGTATTATGGGACCCCGTTCCTCCACACAGTATTATGTCCCCGCCTGCTCCTCCACACAGTATTATGCCCCCCCGCTCTCCTCCATACAGTATTATGCATCCCCGCTCCTCCATACAGTATTATGGGACCCCACTCTTCCATACAGTATTATGCCCCTCCCGCTCCTCCACACAGTATCATGCCACCCCGCTCCTCCATACAGTATCATGGGACCCTGCTCCCCCATACAGTATTATGCCCCCACGCTCCTCCACACAGTATCATGGGCGCCCTGCTCCTCCACACAGTATTATGGGACCCCCCACTCCTCCATACAGTCATACAGTATTATGGGATGCCGCTCCTCCACAGAGTAATATGACTCCCCCCTCCTCCACACAGTGTTATGCCCCCCCCCCAGCTCCTCCACACAGTATTATGCCCCCCATGTCCTCCATTCAGTATTATGGGACCCCACTCCTCCACACAGCATTCTGCTTCCCCCCCGCTCCTCCATACATTAAAAAAAAGTAAAATCCTCACCTCTCCCGTTCCCATCGCAGGTCCGGTGCACTCAGCGTCCCTCTGGCTCTGCAACGCTCAGGACAGAGAGGCTGACGTCATCGCACCCTCTGCCCTGAGACGTCGCAGAGTCAGAGGGCGCTGAAGACACTGCAGCTGCTGCTGGAACAAGGAGAGGTGAGTACTAGAGAGGGGCCCTATGCCAGCGCTGGCATCGGGGGGGGCCCTGGTCGTGGCGGCGGTCTGCACGGCCCGAAGATTTAAAGGGTCCGCATCTTTTTTTTCCGCCTCCTCCTCCTTCTCTCTGGGGCGGGGCCCACCGGGCATTTCACCGGTGTCCCGGTGGGCCAGTCCGACCCTGATAGCATGTATGTGTCTGTAAGGGCACATACAGGAAAGATATATATCTTGGTACCGTGTTAGCCAGTGGATAGAAAAATATTTAGAATTGAGAGTCCTGAGTGGTTGATACCTTTTAATGGCTAACTGAAAAGATGTTAACAAATTGCAAGCTTTTGAGACTACTCAGGTCTCTTCATCAGGCATAGACTAATAGAAATTCTGAAGAAATATGTGATTCTTCAGAATTTCTATTAGTCTATGCCTGATGAAGAGACCTGAGTAGTCTCGAAAGCTTGCAATTTGTTACCATCTTTTCAGTTAGCCATTAAAAGGTATCAACCACGGAGGACTCTCAATTCTAAATATTTTTGTAAGGGCAGAGTCAGACTGCCGTATTTCTCTTGGGAGGGGAGAATCACATCGCACTGCATGGACTGGGCAGTCACCTCTCCAGATCTGAACAAGACAGCGTGATGGATTACTATGCATCTGTCAAGCTCATGTCAGGAGAGCCGACAGCCAGTACCAGGTTTACAATGTGATTCTCACATGAGAAATAAGGCAGTCAGTCTCTGCCCTAAGGCTGGTTCACACCTTGCATTTTTAGACCCTGCTGTGGAACCATGAAAAAATCACTGCTTTGGTACCATGGGGTCTATATGACCCCAGGCTCAAAATCGTCATATTTCATTAAAATGAACATGCTGGCTGTTCAGAATAATCAAGTTTTATTCTGTCATAATTTCAGAACACAGTTATGAAATCAAACTTAAAGGGAAGGTGCCATAAAAAAAGGGAAGCAGGTTGGGGGGAAATGTAGCCATATACTAAAGATAAAAATGAGACCCCTCTCTTCAGCTGCCTCACCAGCCCTCCCCTGACCGCACCTAACTGGAGCGAAGAAGAAAGGGGCTGACAGCACTCACTTTAATGGGGCGCCTGTTCCATGTCCAGGGAACCTTCCTGGATATTTCAAGACCATCCAACATCAAATGAACAGCGCTCCACTCGGGTGTAAATATCTTCAAACGGTATTTATTTAGCGATGATACAGCAACGTTTCGACCATACACTGGTCTTTTTCAAGCATACAATACAGCATACTGGGTTGTCTTAAATAGTGTGAATGCCACATATCGCACCAATCACTATTAAGCACCACCCACATACAACAAACTACAAAAATATATCACGTATAAAAGACATCAGATATAAATATATACATTGTCAATCAGCGATCACACATATAACTCATGAATAATTATAATAATAAATACGTTACAAGAAATCTCTCCTTTGTTTATCCCATGGTCGGCGAATCAACTGCATGCATCGTCGTTTCCATAGGGACCATCAGCAAATCAGCCACTTTGTGCATATGTTGTCATAGATACAACGAGGTCCAATCCAAAGTGTCGGCGCCAAGAACTTCAACAACCTATTATTCTACTTAAACCATATAGCAGAGTTATTCCACCCAATACAAAGGCTCCTATCTAAATCAGCATCTTGCGTCAGATACCTGGGTTTACTGCCCAGTCGCACGAGTTGAAAAGAGACGTACAATGGAAGCGCAAGCGCACAGCGCATCGGACGAGCCCCCACTGCGTAACCGCAGCAGGAGCACGCCCAAACTACGCAGCGCGCACGCGCCACCACACTTCCGCCCCACGCGAACAAGACCAAACCAGGTCGCCAAGGTAACCCATATAGCAGATCACAACAGAAGCACCCTGCAGACGCGCAGGCGCGCCACACTCCAGACAAAACCCCAACATGCCTTTGCAGTGGGAGCTCGTCATGGTAGTATAGCAGGCATGCGCCATCAACAGCCGCTCCGCCCAATCACAATCCAATAGTCACCCATGTAACATACATTTATATGAAAAAGTTTGGGCACCCCTATTAATCTTAAGCTTAATGTTTTATAAAAATTGTTTTTTTGCAACAGCTATTTCAGTTTCATATATCTAATAACTGTTGGACACAGTAATGTTTCTGCCTTGAAATGAGGTTTATTGTACTAACAGAAAATGTACAATCTACATTCAAACAAAATTTGACAGGTGCATAAGTATGGGCACCTCACCAGAAAATTGACATTAATATTTAGTAGATCCTCCTTTTGCAAAAATAACAGCCTCTAGTCGCTTCCTGTAGCTTTTAATGAGTTCCTGGATCCTGGATGAAGGTATTTTTGACCATTCCTCTTTACAAAACAATTCCAGTTCAGTTAAGTTTGATGGTCGCCGAGCATGGACATCTCTCTTCAAATG
The DNA here is from genome assembly GCF_051348905.1 of Ranitomeya variabilis. Lineage (NCBI taxonomy): Eukaryota > Metazoa > Chordata > Amphibia > Anura > Dendrobatidae > Ranitomeya > Ranitomeya variabilis. The sequence continues at coordinate 376,357,157 of NC_135232.1, forward strand.
ATCCCACAGATGTTCAATGATATTCAGGTCTCGGGACTGGGATGGCCATTCCAGAACAGTGTAATTGTTCCTCTGCATGAATGCCTGAGTAGATTTGGAGTGGTGTTTTGGATCATTGTCTTGCTGAAAGATCCATCCCCTGCGTAACTTCAACTTTGTCACTGATTCATGAACATTATTGTCAAGAATCTGCTGATACAGAGAGGAATCCAAGCATCCCTCAACTTTAACAAGATTCCCGGTGCCGGCATTGGCCACACAGCCCCAAAGCATGATGGAACCTCCACCAAATTTTACTGTGGGTAGAAAGTGTTTTTCTTGGAATGCTGTGTTTTTTTGCCGCCATGCATAACGCCTTTTTGTATGACCAAACAACTTAATCTTGGTTTCATCAGTCCACAGTACCTTCTTCCAAAAAGAAATTGGCTTCTCTAAATGTGCTTTTGCATACCTCAGCCGACTCTGTTTGTGGCGTGCTTGCAGAAACGGCTTCTTTCGCATCACTCTCCCATACAGCTTCTCCTTGTGCAAAGTGCGTTGTATAGTTGACCGATGCACAGTGACACCATCTGCAGCAAGTTTATACTGCAGCTCTCTGGAGGTGGTCTGAGGATTGTCCTTGACTGATCTCACCATTCGTCTTCTCTGCCTTTCTGATGTTTTTCTTGGCCTGCCACTTCTGGCCTTAACAAGAACTGTACCTGTGTTCTTCTATTTCTTTACTATGTTCCTCACAGTGGAAATTGACAGGTTAAATCTCTTAGACAGCTTTTTGTATCCTTCCACTGAACAACTATGTTGAATAATCTTTGTTTTCAGATCATTTGACAGTTGTTTTGAGGAGCCCATGATGCCACTCTTCAGAGGAGATTCAAACAGGAGAACAACTTGCAAGTGGCCACTTTAAGTAGCTTTTCTCATGATTGCATACACCTGGCTATGAAGTTCAATGCTCAATTAGGTTACAAAACAAAAAAAGTGCTTTAGTAAGTCAGTAAAAAGTAGGTAGGAGTATTTAAAACAAGAAAATCATAAGGGTGCCCATACTTATGCACCTGTCAAATTTTGTTTGAATGCAGATTGCACATTTTCTGTTAGTACAATAAACCTCATTTCAAGGCAGAAACATTACTGTGTCCAACAGTTATTAGATATATGAAACTGAAATTGCTGTTGCAAAAACACCAATTTTTATAAAACATTAAGCTTAAGATTAATAGGGGTGCCCAAACTTTTACATATAACTGTATATATTGATACATCCATATCATCATCAGAATAGAGAAGGTATCTAACAAGCCCGGACAGATCTCCCAGGTATCGCAAAATAAATCATATTTTATACTATGAACAACTATACACCAACAAAAATCCCAAATAATATAAAGAGAAGGGGAAAAAAGCAAAAATGACTCATGTACAAAAATATACATAACTCCATAACCATTACAAAACAAAAGAAAAAAATAATAAAAGTAAATAAATAATCCTACATATATTGTGAGGCAGTCGGAAGGCAAAGGAGGAAAAGATAATATACAAATCACAACTCTTTATTTGCATAATACAAGATCAATCCTCTAACGTCTCAATTCGTCCAGCCACCGACTGTCCCATCAATCTCCTATAAAAACAAAACAAAAACATTAACATAACCCTATATCTGATATACCGGTAATTAAAAACAACATGTACACTGATGATACACTTCACCTGAAGAGTACAAATCCCTTCAAGGGGTACATGAGTGTAGATTAAAATCCATATTCAAACCCCTGGGTTGTAAAGACCCAAGTGTATAGATGCATCTCATCTCCTTTTTTCTAAGTATCTGAACTCTATCCCCCCCTCTCCTCAGTATAGGAACACTATCAATGACCCTGAACCTCAACTGGTTAACAGAATGTCTTTTTTCCAAAAAATGTTTAGGGATTGTTAAATCCGTTAGTCCCGTCCTGATTGTACTCTTATGCTTGCTAATACGGGCCTTCACTTCCATAGTGGTCTCACCTACGTATGTCAAGCCACAAGGACAAACAATCATATATACCAAGTAGCTCGACAAACAGGTGTACCTCTCTTTCAAAAAGATTTTTTTACCCATATGAGGATGATAAAAAAATTCACTCTTAAGCATGTTATTAGAACAGGCACAGCCCAAACACGGAAAATTACCATGTCTGGCTGTGCTCAAAGTCCATTGGACTGAGATCTTCTCCGTACTAACATCCGATTTAACTAATCTATCTTTCAAATTCCATCCCCTTCTAAACGACATCATTGGATATGATCTAAAACCTAGTACAGACGGTAGTCCCCGTTGTAAGAGAACCCAATGTTTCTTTAAAACCCTACCAATCTGATTACTAGCTGAGTTATAAGTTGACACAAAGGGGATACGTTCACACGGTTGTCTAATGGACGTGTTATTTCGGATACTCGCACGTGACAAATTGCGAGCCCTAGTTCTATACCTATTCACTTCTGCTTTCGGGTATCCTCTTGAAATGAATTTAGAGCACATTTCATCTAATCGTAGATCAACCCTCCCCTCGTCCGATACTATCCGCCAGACTCTTAACAGCTGACTCCAGGGTAAAGAACTTATCATCTTCCTTGGGTGATTACTATCAAACAACAAAAGGCTATTTCTATCAGTTTCCTTGATGTAAATATCAGTCTTCAATTCTATCCCATCCTTATACACCAAAGTGTCCAAGAATTGTATTTGAGTTGTCGAAGAGGTCAAAGTGAACTGCAATTCCGGGTATACACCATTAAGTTCTCCCCAAAAATCCTCCAATCCCTTAAGGTCACCCTCCCATGTGGTGGCACGTGCGCACTGCGTAGTTTGGGCGTGCTCCTGCTGCGGTTACGCGGTGGGAGCTCGTCCGATGCGCTGTGCGCTTGCGCTTCCATTGTACGTCTCTGTTGAACTCGTGCGACCTGGCAGTAAACCCAGGTATCTGACGCAAGATGCTGATTTAGATAGGAGCCTTTGTATTGGGTGGAATAACTCTGCTATATGGTTTAAGTAGAATAATAGGTTGTTGAAGTTCTGGGCGCCGATACTTTGGATTGGACCTCATTGTATCTATGACAACATATGCACAAAGTGGCTGATTTGCTGATGGTCCCTATGGAAATGACGATGCATGCAGTTGATTCGCCGACCATGGGATAAACAAAGGAGAGATTTCTTGTTACGTATTTATTATTATAATTATTCATGAGTTATATGTGTGATCGCTGATTGACAATGTATATATTTATATCTGATGTCTTTTATACGTGATATATTTTTGTAGTTTGTTGTATGTGGTTGGTGCTTAATAGTGATTGGTGCGATATGTGGCATTCACACTATTTAAGACAACCCAGTATGCTGTATTGTATGCTTGAAAAAGACCAGTGTATGGTCGAAACGTTGCTGTATCATGGCTAAATAAATACCATTTGAAGATATTTACACCCGAGTGGAGCGCTGTTCATTTGATGTTGGATGCACCTAACTGGAGGTCATGCTGCCCCCTCTATTACCCCAGACCCGCGTGCAGGTGCTCAGCCAGAACACCCTAGAATGGGTCCCCTTTCTGAAGATAATACCGCCATATAGATCACACATAATACCGCCATATACATCACACACAATACCGCCATATACTTCTCAGTCATATAGATCACCCATAGTACCGCCATATACTTCTCACATAATGCAAAAAAGAGAGTATTACAAAGCAACATAGCTAAATTAAGATCTGTATTACTCAGTTGCTTTCTATAGGAATTTACTTACAAACCAAGCCGTACAACAGCACATGAAAGAGGTGTGGAGACCACATAAACGACCAAAAACTGGAAACTCAATTTTATAGACAATTTTATTAAGTATATAAAAAAAATATTACACATCAAGAGAAACAGGACATGAAGAGTACAAAATGGGATTATGGTGCCAGACACTGCACCGAGATATAAGTGTGTCAACAGACAAACAGACCACAGACTCCTAATAATAAAGGGTAACAGTATAGAGGAGAGGACATCGGAGTATAAATGATCGGAGTATAAATAATCCTGCAGGTGTGGGGCATATAATAATGTTACACCCTAATCCCAGGGTATGGGCACTAAAAATATTACCAATTATAATCCACCACACAGGGTATATATATACTAAGTATCTGAGGCCCATCCATATTTCCACGCCCTTGGGAAAAGTCACATGAGAAATAGAATTAAAATTCCATCATACATCCTGCTTACCAAAAACCCCGCTAATCAAATCAGCACCACTGATAGAGAGTCTCCATGTGGCTCCACAGTTGGCCGGCCACTCAGCCTGTATAGTATATTACCTCTCACAGAAGGGGGGTAGAGAAAAGAATGCTCCGGTGTCCCTGGGTCCGGTCCGCTGGTCACCCGACGCGCGTTTCGGAGCCCGCAAGCTCCTTCGTCAGGGGGCGTGTCTGATGCTTGGGACAGACGGGGTTTAAATAGTGGAAAGCCAATCACCGCCGCGGCGCTAGCCGGATGTGACGCAGGCGCCAACCCGGAAACCGGAACTCAACACGACAGCGGCGTCATGTATGAGCGTCGCCATAACCATGGCGACCACTCAAACATAGAGACGCCGAAAGTCGCAGGGAGTGACGGCACCGAGCGCGCATGCGTGCAGGCGGCGCCGCAACAGTGAGTGGGTCCACAAAGAATAAGAAAATATGTATCAAATAAATGAAAAGAAAAAATGAAATAAAAGTAAAAAGAAAAAGGTAAATACATGGAATAAGCTAAATGAAGCTCAAAAATAATTATGAACCCACCAGGGCACATAACATAGCATACATATATATGGGCAACACCCAAAAGCAAATAACAGCCAAAAAATCCCCGCACATGCAAATTTGACAAACATATGCAATAAATATAACCACGTGATACCACCTAGCTAAATCAATATTAAGACAGAAAAACATATATTCATAGAAGAAAAGTACTAGAGCATCAATAATTTACATAAAGAAGATATGCCATATATAAAAAGTGATGATGCACAGTAGTATAGGCGATGGCCGAGAAATGGTAAAAGGGCTTGAGTCCCAAACGAGAACCATCAGACAGTCCATAACATAGATATCTAAAAAATAATTAAAAACAATATTAAAAACAAACACAAAAAATACCACAATGCAAGTGTACCACACCACCCGTGCACTGTCAGGATCACAAAAATGGCGCATAACTTATTGTTTCGTTCAGACCGTGGGGGTGGACAGTATTCAAAGTCCACATCCACCGAGTCTCGAGTTGTGCCAACCGTTGTGAGATACGGCCGCCCCTAATATTTGGTTCCACCATGTCAATACCTTTAACACGTAAGGCATTGCCATTGCATTGGTGATGAGACTTAAAGTGCCTCGGTATTGTTTTAAGCGTATGAACATCCATAACGCCTGCTGCTTCCTCAATCCCCAGGACGTGTTCCCGTACTCTTTTTTTCAACTGTCGGGTTGTTAGTCCTACGTAAATCAACGGGCAGGGACACACCGCATAATATACAACGTTCCTTGAAGTACATGTTATATATTTAGTTATTTTAAAACTTTTTTGTCCTGAGGAATCAACAAATGTATCGTCCCTGGAGATGTTACTGCATGCTACGCATCTACCACAGGCACGACAGCCACCCCTTGGTTTATATGGAGAACTATTCAGAAATGTTCTCAATGGGTTGGGTACATAGTGGCTGCGTACCAAATGGTCGCGTATATTTTTGGCCCTACGGAACGTAATAGACGGACGATCAGGCAATAATTTGGCCAAAGTCAAATCCGTTTTTAAAATTGGCCAAGCTCGTTCCAAGGCACTCCGTATGGCATCTGCTCTGGAGTTATAATTAGTGACGAACCTGACCACCTCAGATCCGTCACTTGTAGCACTATTACCATAAAGCAGACCATTTCTGTCACTATGTTTAGCACGCAGGTACGCCTTTTTGATGGCACGGTTACTATATCCCCGTTCTTTAAATCGCGTTTTAAGGTCCCTAGCCTGAATCTCGAACTCAATATCGGTGGAACATATACGACGTATCCGTAGGAACTGTCCAATAGGAACAGCTCTCACCATATGGGCTGGATGAGAGGAGGCGGCATGAAGGAGCATATTTGTTGATGTCGGCTTCCTGTAAATTGTGGTCTGAATTGTATCCGTGCAATCCCTACTCAATGTTACATCCAAGAATTCAATATTAGTACTACTTGATGTTGCTGTCAGTTTAATATTCATTTCATTGGTGTTCAGGGCAGCCACAAACTCCAGGAAAGCCTCACTATCACCCTGCCAGACAACAAAAATGTCGTCTATGTAGCGCGCCCATAAGAGGACGCGCTCCATAGACGACAGACCGTCTGACCGTAGGAGGTCCCTTTCCCACAGCCCCAGGAACAGATTGGCATAGGACGGCGCAAAGGCCGCCCCCATGGCTGTTCCCTGGAGCTGCAGGAAAAAGGACCCCCTAAACGTGAAAAAATTATGAGTCAGTGTGAATTCCAGGACCTCAAGAAAAAATGCCACAAATTCAGGAGACCATCTAGATGTAGATAGAAAAAATTTGGTAGCCGCCAGTCCATCACTGTGTCGGATGGAAGTATATAGGGACTCTACATCCATCACCCCCATAATAGTATCTTCCCCCAATTTAAGGTCATCAACACGGCGTAATAGTTGGCTTGTATCCTTCAAAAAAGAAGGAAGCTCCTCCACCAGTGGTTGAAGGATTGCATCAATCCACTTGTTGATTGATTCTAAATAGTTCCCACAACCTGACACAATCGGGCGTCCGGGAGGTACGGACAAGTTTTTGTGTGTCTTGGGGAGCAAATAAAAAGTCGCTATCGTTGGTTCTGGTACGACTAATGCAGTACTTAATTCCTTAGTAATGATACCACTCTCGGTAGCTCTATTAAGGATCTCCCTGAGTTGCGCGCAGAAGGCGGACAAAGGGTTATAGGTCAATTTCTTGTAGCATGTGGGATTTAATAGTTGGCGCATGGCTTCCTGCTCATACATTACCTTAGGCCATAACACAATGTTACCCCCCTTGTCCGCCGACTTTATCACAACATCAGGGAGATCCTTAAGTTGCTTAAGGCGTGATCTCTCTTGTCTTGTTAAATTGTCGTTTTTTAAGGATTGCGGGATCTTGGCCACTTCCTCACTTACCACCTTCACAAAAGTGTCTATAGCACTGCAACTCGCTAAAGGAGGAAATTTCTTAGAACGTACACGAATTGTTGATGGAATCATACCTCCTTCCTCCATCATGTGCTCCCTGGACAGCTCCTCCAAGATTCTTAGGGCTGACTGCTCACTCTCTGTAGGGAATAATTCATGAAGGTTATTATCAAAGAAATGTCTCTTAAATATCAAGGATCGGGCAAAAAGATGCAAGTCCTTGATAACTGTAAAACGGTCAATGCCTGCTGTTGGTGAAAATGACAATCCCTTACACAGAAGTGAACAGTCAGCCCCAGAAAGAGTATATTTGCTCAGATTAATTACCTTATTGTCATCTTTGGTAGACTCAAAATTCCGTGGTCTATATCTCTTATATGGATGGTAATTATGGTTCCTTGCTCTACCATAGCTCGTTCCTGAACGTGTGACGGCTGATGATGCTGATATATCAGATTGAGAGCTAGCAGAAGATATAGAAGTATTGGACCCACTACGTTGAATATGGTGTTGCTGTATGGAGGACTTCCTCCATTGATATACATTTTGGGTCTGATAATCCTTTGTGTCTCTATTCAATTTAGAGGCCTGTGTCTCACTAATCTTTTTCACAGATGTCTCCACAACCTTGTCCATCTGTATCTCATAGTTCTTTAATTGCTCGTCGGAGCACTTACTCCGCAACTCAGATAATGCTTCTTTCTTTTTTGAAGGATACAAGCCAACTATTACGCCGTGTTGATGACCTTAAATTGGGGGAAGATACTATTATGGGGGTGATGGATGTAGAGTCCCTATATACTTCCATCCGACACAGTGATGGACTGGCGGCTACCAATTTTTTCTATCTACATCTAGATGGTCTCCTGAATTTGTGGCATTTTTTCTTGAGGTCCTGGAATTCACACTGACTCATAATTTTTTCACGTTTAGGGGGTCCTTTTTCCTGCAGCTCCAGGGAACAGCCATGGGGGCGGCCTTTGCGCCGTCCTATGCCAATCTGTTCCTGGGGCTGTGGGAAAGGGACCTCCTACGGTCAGACGGTCTGTCGTCTATGGAGCGCGTCCTCTTATGGGCGCGCTACATAGACGACATTTTTGTTGTCTGGCAGGGTGATAGTGAGGCTTTCCTGGAGTTTGTGGCTGCCCTGAACACCAATGAAATGAATATTAAACTGACAGCAACATCAAGTAGTACTAATATTGAATTCTTGGATGTAACATTGAGTAGGGATTGCACGGATACAATTCAGACCACAATTTACAGGAAGCCGACATCAACAAATATGCTCCTTCATGCCGCCTCCTCTCATCCAGCCCATATGGTGAGAGCTGTTCCTATTGGACAGTTCCTACGGATACGTCGTATATGTTCCACCGATATTGAGTTCGAGATTCAGGCTAGGGACCTTAAAACGCGATTTAAAGAACGGGGATATAGTAACCGTGCCATCAAAAAGGCGTACCTGCGTGCTAAACATAGTGACAGAAATGGTCTGCTTTATGGTAATAGTGCTACAAGTGACGGATCTGAGGTGGTCAGGTTCGTCACTAATTATAACTCCAGAGCAGATGCCATACGGAGTGCCTTGGAACGAGCTTGGCCAATTTTAAAAACGGATTTGACTTTGGCCAAATTATTGCCTGATCGTCCGTCTATTACGTTCCGTAGGGCCAAAAATATACGCGACCATTTGGTACGCAGCCACTATGTACCCAACCCATTGAGAACATTTCTGAATAGTTCTCCATATAAACCAAGGGGTGGCTGTCGTGCCTGTGGTAGATGCGTAGCATGCAGTAACATCTCCAGGGACGATACATTTGTTGATTCCTCAGGACAAAAAAGTTTTAAAATAACTAAATATATAACATGTACTTCAAGGAACGTTGTATATTATGCGGTGTGTCCCTGCCCGTTGATTTACGTAGGACTAACAACCCGACAGTTGAAAAAAAGAGTACGGGAACACGTCCTGGGGATTGAGGAAGCAGCAGGCGTTATGGATGTTCATACGCTTAAAACAATACCGAGGCACTTTAAGTCTCATCACCAATGCAATGGCAATGCCTTACGTGTTAAAGGTATTGACATGGTGGAACCAAATATTAGGGGCGGCCGTATCTCACAACGGTTGGCACAACTCGAGACTCGGTGGATGTGGACTTTGAATACTGTCCACCCCCACGGTCTGAACGAAACAATAAGTTATGCGCCATTTTTGTGATCCTGACAGTGCACGGGTGGTGTGGTACACTTGCATTGTGGTATTTTTTGTGTTTGTTTTTAATATTGTTTTTAATTATTTTTTAGATATCTATGTTATGGACTGTCTGATGGTTCTCGTTTGGGACTCAAGCCCTTTTACCATTTCTCGGCCATCGCCTATACTACTGTGCATCATCACTTTTTATATATGGCATATCTTCTTTATGTAAATTATTGATGCTCTAGTACTTTTCTTCTATGAATATATGTTTTTCTGTCTTAATATTGATTTAGCTAGGTGGTATCACGTGGTTATATTTATTGCATATGTTTGTCAAATTTGCATGTGCGGGGATTTTTTGGCTGTTATTTGCTTTTGGGTGTTGCCCATATATATGTATGCTATGTTATGTGCCCTGGTGGGTTCATAATTATTTTTGAGCTTCATTTAGCTTATTCCATGTATTTACCTTTTTCTTTTTACTTTTATTTCATTTTTTCTTTTCATTTATTTGATACATATTTTCTTATTCTTTGTGGACCCACTCACTGTTGCGGCGCCGCCTGCACGCATGCGCGCTCGGTGCCGTCACTCCCTGCGACTTTCGGCGTCTCTATGTTTGAGTGGTCGCCATGGTTATGGCGACGCTCATACATGACGCCGCTGTCGTGTTGAGTTCCGGTTTCCGGGTTGGCGCCTGCGTCACATCCGGCTAGCGCCGCGGCGGTGATTGGCTTTCCACTATTTAAACCCCGTCTGTCCCAAGCATCAGACACGCCCCCTGACGAAGGAGCTTGCGGGCTCCGAAACGCGCGTCGGGTGACCAGCGGACCGGACCCAGGGACACCGGAGCATTCTTTTCTCTACCCCCCTTCTGTGAGAGGTAATATACTATACAGGCTGAGTGGCCGGCCAACTGTGGAGCCACATGGAGACTCTCTATCAGTGGTGCTGATTTGATTAGCGGGGTTTTTGGTAAGCAGGATGTATGATGGAATTTTAATTCTATTTCTCATGTGACTTTTCCCAAGGGCGTGGAAATATGGATGGGCCTCAGATACTTAGTATATATATACCCTGTGTGGTGGATTATAATTGGTAATATTTTTAGTGCCCATACCCTGGGATTAGGGTGTAACATTATTATATGCCCCACACCTGCAGGATTATTTATACTCCGATCATTTATACTCCGATGTCCTCTCCTCTATACTGTTACCCTTTATTATTAGGAGTCTGTGGTCTGTTTGTCTGTTGACACACTTATATCTCGGTGCAGTGTCTGGCACCATAATCCCATTTTGTACTCTTCATGTCCTGTTTCTCTTGATGTGTAATATTTTTTTTATATACTTAATAAAATTGTCTATAAAATTGAGTTTCCAGTTTTTGGTCGTTTATGTGGTCTCCACACCTCTTTCATGTGCTGTTGTACGGCTTGGTTTGTAAGTAAATTCCTATAGAAAGCAACTGAGTAATACAGATCTTAATTTAGCTATGTTGCTTTGTAATACTCTCTTTTTTGCATTATATTGTTTTTCTGTGTTTTGCACAGGTACGCCTTGGGGTATTATGGATTTCAGAGCCAGGGAAAAGTCCTGGCTGGGACAAATTGAACAGGTTTTTGGACATGATGGGGCAGGTGGTGTGCCTGTTAAGGATCACAGTGGCGACATTATTTTTGAATCAATGAAGAAGATGGTTCTAAAGCGAACCAGGCTCTGGTGGAACAAGACATTCCTAGAGAAATATCTTGTAAAGAAAATGATTCCCAGGGGCCTCCGAGTCCGAGTTGTGCCAACCTTTCCAGTGGATGATCTGGAGTTTGTGGCTGGATGGGAGGAGGCTTGCAGCTCCTGTTCTGTTACCCTGATGAAATTGCTCATTGGGCTTAACATCAAAACTATTGATGAATTAGACAAAAAAATCGATCCGCCATTATCTGAGTTGCGGAGTAAGTGCTCCGACGAGCAATTAAAGAACTATGAGATACAGATGGACAAGGTTGTGGAGACATCTGTGAAAAAGATTAGTGAGACACAGGCCTCTAAATTGAATAGAGACACAAAGGATTATCAGACCCAAAATGTATATCAATGGAGGAAGTCCTCCATACAGCAACACCATATTCAACGTAGTGGGTCCAATACTTCTATATCTTCTGCTAGCTCTCAATCTGATATATCAGCATCATCAGCCGTCACACGTTCAGGAACGAGCTATGGTAGAGCAAGGAACCATAATTACCATCCATATAAGAGATATAGACCACGGAATTTTGAGTCTACCAAAGATGACAATAAGGTAATTAATCTGAGCAAATATACTCTTTCTGGGGCTGACTGTTCACTTCTGTGTAAGGGATTGTCATTTTCACCAACAGCAGGCATTGACCGTTTTACAGTTATCAAGGACTTGCATCTTTTTGCCCGATCCTTGATATTTAAGAGACATTTCTTTGATAATAACCTTCATGAATTATTCCCTACAGAGAGTGAGCAGTCAGCCCTAAGAATCTTGGAGGAGCTGTCCAGGGAGCACATGATGGAGGAAGGAGGTATGATTCCATCAACAATTCGTGTACGTTCTAAGAAATTTCCTCCTTTAGCGAGTTGCAGTGCTATAGACACTTTTGTGAAGGTGGTAAGTGAGGAAGTGGCCAAGATCCCGCAATCCTTAAAAAACGACAATTTAACAAGACAAGAGAGATCACGCCTTAAGCAACTTAAGGATCTCCCTGATGTTGTGATAAAGTCGGCGGACAAGGGGGGTAACATTGTGTTATGGCCTAAGGTAATGTATGAGCAGGAAGCCATGCGCCAACTATTAAATCCCACATGCTACAAGAAATTGACCTATAACCCTTTGTCCGCCTTCTGCGCGCAACTCAGGGAGATCCTTAATAGAGCTACCGAGAGTGGTATCATTACTAAGGAATTAAGTACTGCATTAGTCGTACCAGAACCAACGATAGCGACTTTTTATTTGCTCCCCAAGACACACAAAAACTTGTCCGTACCTCCCGGACGCCCGATTGTGTCAGGTTGTGGGAACTATTTAGAATCAATCAACAAGTGGATTGATGCAATCCTTCAACCACTGGTGGAGGAGCTTCCTTCTTTTTTGAAGGATACAAGCCAACTATTACGCCGTGTTGATGACCTTAAATTGGGGGAAGATACTATTATGGGGGTGATGGATGTAGAGTCCCTATATACTTCCATCCGACACAGTGATGGACTGGCGGCTACCAAATTTTTTCTATCTACATCTAGATGGTCTCCTGAATTTGTGGCATTTTTTCTTGAGGTCCTGGAATTCACACTGACTCATAATTTTTTCACGTTTAGGGGGTCCTTTTTCCTGCAGCTCCAGGGAACAGCCATGGGGGCGGCCTTTGCGCCGTCCTATGCCAATCTGTTCCTGGGGCTGTGGGAAAGGGACCTCCTACGGTCAGACGGTCTGTCGTCTATGGAGCGCGTCCTCTTATGGGCGCGCTACATAGACGACATTTTTGTTGTCTGGCAGGGTGATAGTGAGGCTTTCCTGGAGTTTGTGGCTGCCCTGAACACCAATGAAATGAATATTAAACTGACAGCAACATCAAGTAGTACTAATATTGAATTCTTGGATGTAACATTGAGTAGGGATTGCACGGATACAATTCAGACCACAATTTACAGGAAGCCGACATCAACAAATATGCTCCTTCATGCCGCCTCCTCTCATCCAGCCCATATGGTGAGAGCTGTTCCTATTGGACAGTTCCTACGGATACGTCGTATATGTTCCACCGATATTGAGTTCGAGATTCAGGCTAGGGACCTTAAAACGCGATTTAAAGAACGGGGATATAGTAACCGTGCCATCAAAAAGGCGTACCTGCGTGCTAAACATAGTGACAGAAATGGTCTGCTTTATGGTAATAGTGCTACAAGTGACGGATCTGAGGTGGTCAGGTTCGTCACTAATTATAACTCCAGAGCAGATGCCATACGGAGTGCCTTGGAACGAGCTTGGCCAATTTTAAAAACGGATTTGACTTTGGCCAAATTATTGCCTGATCGTCCGTCTATTACGTTCCGTAGGGCCAAAAATATACGCGACCATTTGGTACGCAGCCACTATGTACCCAACCCATTGAGAACATTTCTGAATAGTTCTCCATATAAACCAAGGGGTGGCTGTCGTGCCTGTGGTAGATGCGTAGCATGCAGTAACATCTCCAGGGACGATACATTTGTTGATTCCTCAGGACAAAAAAGTTTTAAAATAACTAAATATATAACATGTACTTCAAGGAACGTTGTATATTATGCGGTGTGTCCCTGCCCGTTGATTTACGTAGGACTAACAACCCGACAGTTGAAAAAAAGAGTACGGGAACACGTCCTGGGGATTGAGGAAGCAGCAGGCGTTATGGATGTTCATACGCTTAAAACAATACCGAGGCACTTTAAGTCTCATCACCAATGCAATGGCAATGCCTTACGTGTTAAAGGTATTGACATGGTGGAACCAAATATTAGGGGCGGCCGTATCTCACAACGGTTGGCACAACTCGAGACTCGGTGGATGTGGACTTTGAATACTGTCCACCCCCACGGTCTGAACGAAACAATAAGTTATGCGCCATTTTTGTGATCCTGACAGTGCACGGGTGGTGTGGTACACTTGCATTGTGGTATTTTTTGTGTTTGTTTTTAATATTGTTTTTAATTATTTTTTAGATATCTATGTTATGGACTGTCTGATGGTTCTCGTTTGGGACTCAAGCCCTTTTACCATTTCTCGGCCATCGCCTATACTACTGTGCATCATCACTTTTTATATATGGCATATCTTCTTTATGTAAATTATTGATGCTCTAGTACTTTTCTTCTATGAATATATGTTTTTCTGTCTTAATATTGATTTAGCTAGGTGGTATCACGTGGTTATATTTATTGCATATGTTTGTCAAATTTGCATGTGCGGGGATTTTTTGGCTGTTATTTGCTTTTGGGTGTTGCCCATATATATGTATGCTATGTTATGTGCCCTGGTGGGTTCATAATTATTTTTGAGCTTCATTTAGCTTATTCCATGTATTTACCTTTTTCTTTTTACTTTTATTTCATTTTTTCTTTTCATTTATTTGATACATATTTTCTTATTCTTTGTGGACCCACTCACTGTTGCGGCGCCGCCTGCACGCATGCGCGCTCGGTGCCGTCACTCCCTGCGACTTTCGGCGTCTCTATGTTTGAGTGGTCGCCATGGTTATGGCGACGCTCATACATGACGCCGCTGTCGTGTTGAGTTCCGGTTTCCGGGTTGGCGCCTGCGTCACATCCGGCTAGCGCCGCGGCGGTGATTGGCTTTCCACTATTTAAACCCCGTCTGTCCCAAGCATCAGACACGCCCCCTGACGAAGGAGCTTGCGGGCTCCGAAACGCGCGTCGGGTGACCAGCGGACCGGACCCAGGGACACCGGAGCATTCTTTTCTCTACCCCCCTTCTGTGAGAGGTAATATACTATACAGGCTGAGTGGCCGGCCAACTGTGGAGCCACATGGAGACTCTCTATCAGTGGTGCTGATTTGATTAGCGGGGTTTTTGGTAAGCAGGATGTATGATGGAATTTTAATTCTATTTCTCATGTGACTTTTCCCAAGGGCGTGGAAATATGGATGGGCCTCAGATACTTAGTATATATATACCCTGTGTGGTGGATTATAATTGGTAATATTTTTAGTGCCCATACCCTGGGATTAGGGTGTAACATTATTATATGCCCCACACCTGCAGGATTATTTATACTCCGATCATTTATACTCCGATGTCCTCTCCTCTATACTGTTACCCTTTATTATTAGGAGTCTGTGGTCTGTTTGTCTGTTGACACACTTATATCTCGGTGCAGTGTCTGGCACCATAATCCCATTTTGTACTCTTCATGTCCTGTTTCTCTTGATGTGTAATATTTTTTTTATATACTTAATAAAATTGTCTATAAAATTGAGTTTCCAGTTTTTGGTCGTTTATGTGGTCTCCATACTTCTCACATAGTACCGCCATATACTTCTCACATAGTACCGCCATATACTTCTCACACAATACCGCTATATACTTCTCAGTCATATAGATCACACATAATACCGCCATATAGATCACCCATAATGTCGCCTTATAGATCACCCATAATGCCGCCATATACTTCTCACATACCATCATATACTTCTCACATAGTACCGCCATATACATCACACACAATACCGCCATATACTTCTTACAGTCATATAGATCACACATAATGCCACCATATAGATCACCCATAATGCCGCCATATAGGTCACCCATAATGCCGCCATATACTTCTCACATACCACCATATACTTCTCACATAATACCGCCAATAACTTCTCACAGAATACCGCCATATACTTCTCACACAATACCGCCATATACTTCTCACATACCGTCATATAGATCACACACAATACCACCATGTAGATCACACATAAAACCACCATATAATTCTCACATACTACTGCCACATAATCACACATAATGCCACAGTATAGTTCTCATATAGTTTTCACATCATTCCACAATACTGATCAAACATAATACCACCAAATAGATCACATATAAAACAGTCATATAGATCACACAATGCCATAATACAGATCACACAATACTTGGCGGCATCATGTGTGATCTATATGGCAGTATTATGTAATAAATATACATGGCAGCATAATGTGTGGTCTTTATGGGAGTATTATGTGATAAATATATATGGCGGCATTATATGTGATCTATATGGCATTGTGCTGGTCTAGGGGGGTCACAGAGAGATGTATGGTGGAAGGAGCAGGGTGACAGGAGCACAGAGTATTTCAGGAGAGCAGTGTGCTGGTCTATGGGGGAGTGTGCTCACACAACTGTATACTTAGCCTTTGCTGGCTATTAAAATGGGGGACCCCCCTCCAAAAAAAAAAAGATGTGGGGTCCCCCTATAATTAATAACCAGTAAATGCTATGCAGACTGCTGCGGGCTGACATTAATAGCTTAGGAAGGGGCCATGGATATGGTCCCCCACAGGCTAAAAACATCAGCTCTCAGACGCCTATTAGATGTGCCTTTTCTGGCGCTTTGCCTGGCAATTCCCACTCGCTCTGTAGCGGTAGCAAGTGAGGTTCATATTTCGGGGGTTGATGTCACCTTTGTATTGTCCGGTGACATCAAGCCCACGGCTTAGTAATTGAGAGGAGTCTATAAGACACCTATCCATTACTAATCCTGTAGTTGTATTGTAAATAAAGACACAGGGAGAATAAAGTCCTTTATTAATCTTAATTAAACCATACTTACCGAACGCATAATCCCTGACTCCCTCGTCTCCTGCAACAAAAATAATAAACCACAATGGGGAAAGACATGCAGGGGGGAGAGGAGTACATAGGAGGGAGAGCGACCCATGGAGAGACATGCAGGGGGAGAGGAGTGCATAGGAGGGAGAACGACCCATGCGGAGAGAGGAGTGTATAGGAGGGAGAGCGACCCATGGGGAGAGAGGAGTGTATAGGAGGTAGAGTGTCCCATGGGGAGAGAGGAGTGTATAGGAGGGAGACAGGAGTGTATAGGAGAGGATTAGATACTGACTGCTGAGCTGTGTATCTAATACTTTCCTGTGTATTTAAACCTGTCCTATGTATCTAATCCTGTCCTGCGTGATACTGACTACTGAGCCGTGTATCTAATCCTGTCCTGTGTGATACTGACTGCTGAGCCGTGTATCTAATCCTGTCCTGTGTGATACTGTCTGCTACACAGGACAGGATTAGATACCCAGGACATGATTAGATACCCAGGACAGGATTAGATACACAACTCACCAGTCAGTATCACACAGGACAGGATTAGATACACAGGACAAGATTAGATACACAGGACAGAGGCAGTGGTAGGTGGTATATACTGTATAGGACAGGTATCAGTGGTAGGTGGTATATATAGGGGCAGGTAGCAGTGGTAGGTGGTATATATAGGCAGGTAGCAGTGGTAGGTTGTATATAGAGGCAGGTAGCAGTGGTAGGTGGTATATAGAGGCAGGTAGCAGTGGTAGGTGGTATATATAGGGGCAGGTAGCAGTGGTAGGTGGTATATATAGGGGCAGGTAGCAGTGGTAGGTGGTATATAGAGGCAGGTAGCAGTGGTAGGTGGTATATAGAGGCAGGTAGCAGTGGTAGGTGGTATAGGTGGTATTTAGAGGCAGGTAGCAGTGGTAGGTGGTATATAGGGGCAGTGTCGGACTGGGGTGCCAGGGGCCCACCAGTAGCATTGACATTGGGGGGCCCACTTTTCACCTGCTTACAAATATAACACTACCCTCGTTCACAAATTTACCTATATCTCTACATAGTAATAAACTGGGTAGCGTGGTTAATGAATTATGAGATGCTGCTTTTTTCTGTACAGAGTAAATCAAGTGAATTATGCCAAGTACTGCCCATACAGGTGTGTTGGGGGCCCAGATCTGTACGGGGCCCACCGGGGGATTCCCTTGTTCCCCTATGGGCCAGTCCGAGCCTGTATAGGAGCAGGTAGCAGTGGTAGGTGGTATATAGAGGCAGGTAGCAGTGGTAGGTGGTATATAGGGGCAGGTAGCAGTGGTAGGTGGTATATAGGGGCAGGTAGCAGTGGTAGGTGGTATATATAGAGGCAGGTAGCAGTGGTAGGTGGTATATAGGGACAGGTAGCAGTGGTAGGTGGTATATATAGGGGCAGGTAGCAGTGGTAGGTGGTATATATAGGGGCAGGTAGCAGTGGTAGGTGCATAATAAAAAAAACACAAACCTGTACTTACCTTCCGTCCTCTCCCAGGAAGTGTTGCATCCTGTTCAGGGCAGAGCAGTGTGACGATCTCCCTGCTGTGCTCTGAACAGGTCGGCAGTGAGTGCAGCCTGTACTGTAATACTAAGTACAGGCTGTAATCACCGCTCCTCGCTGTAGATACTTACCTTGGACCCTCGCTTCCCAGCAGCAGCAGCTTCTCCCTGGCAGCTCCTGCCATCGCATGCACTGAGCTGTGTGTGCGATGACAGAGGAAAATGAAGCCCATAGCTGTGGGCTACAACAAAATGGCTGCGATCTCCTTCCAAAGCTGTGACCTAGCAGCCCAGTTGGCGTGCCCGGGTCACAGCTAAGAGGCAGGAGGAGCGGCCTAAATGTAAGGGATGCGGTCGGAGCCCGACCGCAGTCTCTTATGCCCATGGCTGCCGTAAGTGAGGTGTGTCGTACCCAGACACTTACACCCCCACTAACGACAATGGCAGCGTCCAGTGGCAAAAATAAAAGGGAATAAATACAAAAATATAAAAGTAGTTAATTTAATTTTGTATTTAAAATAATTGATTATATAATCAATAATTAGTAATACAAAAACTAAAATCACGGCACCTTCCCTTTAACTTTGAAGTAATTTATTTGTCATCATCAAACACAAACTGAAATTTATACCAAAATGCTTTACTAATAACTAAAAGTATTCAAATTTAATTTAAAAAAATGCTCAATAACTGCAGCTGTGTGGATTTTAGTAAAAACATTATGACAATAAATGATCTGGCAATAAATGTAGCTCTTGCATTCACTGCACGTCATAGTGCCATGTTCTTCACAAATGAACTTCTTGTGGTCATTGCAAACAAATCTCATCTTTTTGTCCTGCTGGTATCACTTGGAACTAGCCATTGTTTATTTACAATTATATTACAAAACCTGTGAATAAACAGAAAATATAAAAAAAAAATGTAATAAAGGTACTATCTGGTCAGGAGAGTCCCAAACACAGAAAATTGAAAATAGCTTTGAAACAAAATTGAAAAACAAATTTAAAATGTCATCAACATAAGCAGAAATATGTTACGTGAAAATGCATAGAAGGTCAATGTCTGATATTAACCAGCTTTAGAAATATTTCAATTTATTCAGCGCTGGGGTCTATATGACCCCATGGTTCCACAGCAGGGTTAATGTAGTTTTTACATCGAAGTTATAAAGGAATACAAGAGAATTGCATATACAGGTGCTTCTCACATAATTAGAATATCATGAAAACGTTAATTTATTTCAGTTCTTCAATGCAAAAAGTGAAACCCAAAAGTCATTATCTCAGTAAATTAGAATAATTAGAAAAAAACACCTGCAAAGGCTTCCTAAGTGTTTGAAAAGGTCCCTTAGTCTGTTTCAGTAGGCTCCACAATCACCACAATCATGGGGAAGACTGCTGACTTGACAGATGACATACTCCACAAGGAGGGTAAGCCACAAAAGGTCATTGCTAAAGAAGCTGCCTGTCCACATAGTGCCGTATCCAGGCATATTAATGGAAAGATGAGTGGAAGGAAAAAATGTGTTAGAAAAAGATGTACAAGCAACCGGGATAACTGCAGCCTTCAAAAAATTGTTAAGAAAAGTCCCTTCAAGAATTTGGGGAGATTCACAAGGAGTGGACTGCTGCTGGAGTCATTGCTACAAGAGCCACCACACACAGACGTATCCAGGACATGGGCTACAAGTGTCGCATTCCTTGTGTCAAGCCACTCATGACTAGTGTTGAGCGATACCGTCCGATACTTGAAAGTATCGGTATCGGAAAGTATCGGCGGATACCGGCAAAGTATCGGATCTAATCCGATACCGATACCCGATACCAATGCAAGTCAATGGGACTCAAGTATCGGACGGTATCCCTGATGGTTCCCAGGGTCTGAAGGAGAGGAAACTCTCCTTCAGGCCCTGGGATCCATATTAATGTGTAAAAGAAAGAATTAAAATAAAAAATAGGGATATACTCACCTCTCCGACGCAGCCTGGACCTTACCGAGGGAACCGGGAGCCTTCTTTGCTTAAAATGCGCGCGTTTACTGCCTTCCGTGACGTCACGGCTTGTGATTGGTTGCGTGCCGCCCATGTGGCCGCGACGCGACCAATCACAGCAAGCCGTGACGTAATTTTCAGGTCCTGAATGCCTAATTCTAGGCATTCAGGATTTGAAAATTACGTTACGGCTTGTGATTGGTCGCGTCGCGGTCACATGGGCGACGCAACCAATCACAAGCCGTGACGTCACGGGAGGCAGGAAACGCGCGCATTTTAAGCAAAGAAGGCTCCCGGTTCCCTCGGTAAGGTCCAGGCTGCGTCGGAGAGGTGAGTATATCCCTATTTTTTATTTTAATTCTTTATTTTACACATTAATGTTGTTTCGATACCGATACCCGATACCACAAAAGTATCGGATCTCGGTATCGGAATTCCGATACCCGCAAGTATCGGCCGATACCCGATACTTGCGGTATCGGAATGCTCAACACTACTCATGACCAATAGACAATGGCAGAAGTCGCCTGGGCCAAGGAGCAAAATGACTGGTGTGCTGCTCAGTGATCCAAGGTGATGTTTTCAAATGAAAGTAAATTTTGCATTTCATTTGGAAATCAATGTCCTAGAGCCTGTAGGAAGAGTGGAGAGGCCACAATCCAAGCTGCTTGAGGTCTAGTGTGAAGTTTCCACAATCAGTGATAGTTTGGGGAGCCATGTCATCTGCTGGTGTAGATCCACTGTGTGTTATCAAGACCAAAGTCAGCGCAGCCATCTACCAGGACATTTTAGAGCACTTAATTCTTCCCTCTGCTGACAAGCTTTTTGGAGATGGAAATTTCATCCTCCAGCAGGACATGGCACCTGTCCACACTGCCAAAAGTACCAATACCTGGTGTAAAAACAACAGTATAACTGTGCTTGATTGGCCAGCAAACTCGCCTGTAAAGAGGAAGATAAGAGACACTAGACCCAACAATGCAGACTAGCTGAAGGCTGCTATCAAAACAACCTCCAATTTTATAACACCTCAGCAGAGCCACAGACTGATCGCCTCCATGCCACGTCGCACTGATGCAGTAATTGATGCAAAAGGAGCCTCGACCAGTATTGAGTGCATTTACTGAACATACATTTCAGTAGGCCAACATTTTGGATTTTAAAATCATTTTTCAAGCTGGTGTTATAAAGTATTCTAATTTACTGAGATAATGACATTTGGGTTTAAATTGGCTGTAAGCCGTAATCATCAACATTAACAGAAATAATAAACACTTGAAATAGATCACTCTGTTTGTAATGACCCTATATAATGAGTTTCACTTGTTGTATTGAAAAACTGAAATAAATTAACTTTTTCATGATATTCTAATTTTGTGAGAAGCACCTATAAATGCAATTCTCTTGTATCCCTTTATAATTTTGATGTAAAAACTACATTAAAAATGCAAGGTGTGAACCAGCCTTAGGGCAGAGACTGACTGCCTTATTTCTCATGGGAGAATCGCATCTTAAACCTGGCACTGGCTGTGGGCTCTCCTGACCTGAGCTTGACAGCTGCATAGTAATCCATCACGCTGTCCTGCTCAGGTCAGGAAAGGTGACTGGCCAGTCCATTCAGTGCAATGTGATTTTCCCAAGAGAAATACGGCAGTCTGACTCTGCCCTTACAAAAATATTTAGAATTGAGAGTCCTCAGTGATCGATACCTTTTAACGGCTAACTGAAAAGATGGTAACAAATTGCAAGCTTTCGAGACTACTCAGGTCTCTTCATTAGGCAAAGACTAATAGAAATTCTGAAGAATTTCTCGAAAACTTGCAATTTGTTACCATCTTTTCAGTTAGCCGTTAAAAGGTATCAACCACTCAGGACTCTCAATTCTAAATATGTTTCTATCCACTGGCTAACACAGTACCAAGATATATATCTTTGCCCTTACAGACACAAACATGCTATGAACATTGCTTTTGACCTGCAAACACTAAAGTAATATATAAAGCTACTCAAATGTTAAGATGTGATCCAGTGATAGAAAGTTGTCCGACTGGTTTAGGCAAAATTGTAATATTTTACTAGCAGGTGCTGGAAAAGTTTCACGTTACGTCTGAGTTATATTCATGAACACAAAAGCTAGGAGAAGAGATGAGTGAGAATTAGGCAGGTGATGGTCTAAATGCAGAACAAGTGATAGCAAGCAAATACTCGCTTTGTCATTCTTTGTCTCACACCTCAGGAACACAATAAGATAGGTTTGTCACAGTAATCAGTTTCACTTTTTTGTATTGAAGAACTGAAATAAATTAACTTTTTGAATATTCTAATTTTGTGAGAAGCACCTGCATTATAATGCTTTAAGTTATTACATCAAAAGTGTATATACAACGTGTTAAAGGGAATTATTTATGTATTTAATTTAAATTTAATAGATGAAAAATAATGTTTGTTATTTAATAAATATAGCAGAATTTTATGTTTTGTTTTTTAAAAACTTTCCTGGGGTCTGCCATATTGGAGACACATTTCCTTCCTATACTGTCTGTATCAATAGACTAATATACTATGTAGGAAGAGATGGAATACAGTCCTGCTTCCCGAGACCAGAAAGTGAGATATACAATGTATTCAAAGTTTTTTTATGTGTGTATATTGCCACTAATACGGTAACATTTTCTGACCCCATACACGAATAGCATCTACCTTTTATGCTGCGATACAGTTGGAACGTCTAAAAGTGAAACCCCCATAAATTATTAACTTATGAGGCCACAAGGAAGACATCTTTATTGCATGTGGCCCTATACATTAATAAAGTTCAGCTTTGTTGTCCCATATAGTAATAATGTCCCTTTTATGGCCTTTTTCAGTAACAATGTCCCTCAATTGGCCCCATACAATATAATGTCTTTTATTCTGACTCCCCTCTATTACTAATGTCTTCCATTCTAGTCCCATTATACTGTAGTAATAATTTCCCCCATTCTGTCCCCTGGCAGTATTAATTGGCTCCATAAAATATAATATCTCCCATGCTGGCCCCCATATAGCACTAATTTACTCCATCCTAGCTATAATACAGTATAGCAAACATGTCTCCCATTTTGGGCCCAATTTAGCAATTTGTCACCAATTGTGGCCCCATATAGTAATAACATCCCCCATACAGTATAATGGCCGAATGTGGCTCCCATACAGTATAAAGTTCCCCTCTCTGGCCCACATTCAATATAATGCCCTCAATTGTTGACACCATACAGTATAATGTTCCACTTTGCGGCCCCGGTACAGTATAAAGTGCCCCTCAGTGGCTCTTTAACAGTAATAATGTCCGCCACCTTACCATCCATTCAGTATAATGTCCCCTTCTGTTGTTCCTATACAGTATAATATCCCCCTCCGTGACCCCGATACAAAATACTGTGCCTTTCTGTGCTCCCACACAGTATTATGTCACTCACTTTGTGGTCCATCTGCAGTATAATAACCCTCTGTGTGGCACAGATACAGTATAATGTCCCCTGTAGTGGTCCTCATACAGTGTAATGTCCCCCATTGTAGCCTCTACACAGTACAATGTACCTCTCTGTAGCCCCTATAATGTATAATGTCACTTATCGTGGATCCCATACAGTATAAAGTCCCCCTCTGTGGCCCACCTGCAGTTTAATGTCAACATATGTGGCCCACCTGCAGTTTAATGTCCCTTTTTTTGGCAGCCATACAGTATAATGTCGCCCTTTATTGCCATTATACAGTATAATGTTCCCCATTGTAGTCCGACTTTGTGGTGATCTTTACATGGCAATTAAAAATACAACTATTCCTCTCACTTGTCCCCACTCCATCAATGAACAGCTTTTTCTTCCTTCTTCATCGTCCAGTGCAGGCGGTGCAAAGCAGTGACATCATAGTGATGCCTGCAACGGTCTGCTGTTGCTGGCCTCCTATAGACCAGTGGTATGTACAAGTATTTTGGGCAAGTGGTCCGTGGCTTCTACTCCATTATAGTTTTCAACTGGATGTGTGCCCAAGGAAGCATATTCAGCTGAAGACACCACTGACACTAGTGGGCTACTGAAGCTCCAAGCCAGTCAAGGTCAAATTATCTGCAAATGTGATTGTTACTCTCCAGTTAGAGTCTGTAGGAGTGTTCCAACTCTATTCCATTGGAGTGAAGAAGGATTAAGCATGTTGATTTGAAGTTGTCTGGTCCTTTGTCTTCACAGGGTATAAGCCACTGTTACAGGTGCCAGACTTCATTGTATTCTCTTCTTAAAGGAAAGGTGCCACACATTTTAATTCTGTATGAATAATTATTGATTACATAATTACTTTTAATGCGAAATCAAATATACAACTTTAATTTATTTTTGTATTTATTAATTTTTACACTAGCCACTGGAGGCTGCCATTTTCATTTGGCCGTGTAAGTGTCTGAGCACAACATTTACACACCTAACATACAGCAGCCCCTGGGCATAAGAGATTGCAGATGGACAGCGACCACATCGCTTGTATTGAGGCATCTCCTCCTGCCTCTAGCTGTGACCAGGGCACGCCCCATGGTGGCGGGCTCCAATTTCCAGTCAGGCTCAGTCAGTGCATGTGATGGGGAGGAGGTGTGGTGCAGCAGAGGTCCAGGGTGAGGTGATTATCTGCGGCGGCAGCGAGCGGTGATTGCAGCCTGACAGTGTCATTATCCAGACCGGGTTTTGAATCCTGTTTTCCCTTTTTCCCGGTCTGGTCATGTCAAGAGTTAACCTTTCCCAGCCTCTGTCTGGGTTCAGGTTGGCTATTTATCGCCGCTGTTTCCTGCAGGCAATGTCAGTTATAGTTTTTGCCTAGGGCTGCTGTAGCTGACTCCGATTGCTCTGATTTGTCCTGCTGCATTTGCCGTCTGAACCCGTGTCTCTGTTTTCCACTATTCCCGTCTTGACTCAATGTTTCCCTTTAGTGGGCTGACTCCCCAGTTGGCTTGTATCCTGACCTGCTTCTGTTTTTTGTCTTCTGGCTTATCTGCTCCTGACAGTTACTGAGCCCCTGGCTTGTCTCTGACCGTGAGTTTGCTTATTCCTTTGGTATTGCACTACAGTCTAGGATCTGACCTGGCTTGTTTGACTATTCTGCTGCATTTTGTGTTGTAGCCTCACTTCTGCACTGCAGGCCAGCTCTGTTTAGGTGATATTAGTACAGAATTGACTACATTTTTTGCTTCAATTTTTTTTTCTAATTTCCTCTTCTGAAACCTAGGTGTGTTTAATGGTCCGGTGCGTCTTATAGTCCGAAAAATACGGTACTTCAAATGTGATGTGGTCCCTAAAAAAATGGTTTTACAAATTTTGTTTGAAAAAATAGTAAAATTGCTAGTCAACCTTTACCCTTCTAACGTCATAGCAAAAAAATATATATATGTTTCAAAAATTGTGCTGATGTAAATTGGACAGGAAGGAAATGTTATTTATTAACTATTTTGTGTGACATAACTTTCTGGTTTAAGGACATAAAAATTTAAAATTTGAAAATTTTCAAAATTTTCACCAAATTTCCAATTTTTTCACAAAGAAGTACAAGTCCTATTTAACAAATTTAACTTCTATCATGAAGTACAAATATGTTACAAAAAAACAATCTCAGAATCAGTGGGATCCATTGAAGCATTCCAGAGCTATTACTACATAAAATGACACTGCTAAGAATTGGTCATGAAGGTGAAAATAGGCTTTGGGGGGTTAAGATGTTAAATATCTAACACAGGGCACAAAAGTGAACATACTTGGCATTGAAAACAGGGCATTCTGTAGCATGTTACTTGGCACTATTTTCGCCAAAATTCACAGTACATTATAGCCCTACGGTAAAATTTGTATCTCTTGCCAATTCATTTTTCTTCTTTTAATTACATTTCTCAAAATGAAACATATAAATGAGTAACTGAAATTCATCTGATAACTTACTGGTAATTTATTTAACCATAATTAAAGTGTTTCTTATTCCAAATGTATTTTTATTAGAATAAGCAATCAATATTGTAATCTCCTTGTAGAGAAAAAGCTTGTTTGTGCTGTTGTGTTAAAGTAGATCATTATGTAGTCAGCAGTTTTGTAGAGACTTGAACGTTTTTTAAACATTGAAAACTAAATGCACCCATTACGATCCCACAAAATGTGCTTATTTATAAAAACTGGTATAAAGTTAATGGCCCCCTTATACGTGAAAGACAGAGGTCTGAATGAGTCTGAGTTTTATAGAACAGGTACCCATTATAGTCTATGGGGATTTTCACATATCTGGGAATTTTTTGCAGCCTAATTGCCCACAACAAATAAAAATAAATAAATACTAGAAATCTGGAAGGAGCGGTCACTCATGTGGTGCTGCTGATATATCCATGAAGCATCAAACGGAAGGAAGATTATAACATTTATTAAAGGTTTACACGGTCAACGCGTTTCGAGGCCACAAGATGCTTCTGTCCTGATGAACAGGTTCTGCGTGGCCTCAAAATGCGTTGACCGTGTAAACCTTTAATAAATGTTATAATCTTCCTTCCGTTCGATGCTTCGTGGATATATCATCAGCAGCGCATGAGTGACATCTTTCAGATTTTTACTGTTCGGTCTTTCCAATGACTGGTGTCCTTGCAGCAGCTGACATATACAGTTGTGCTCAAAAGACAGTAGATTGACAATAAATGGCTTCACCCAACCACTAACCATGAGTGGAGAAAAAGTTTTGGTGTTATCATTCACATTCTCTGAAAAAAGGCCAAGAAAGCAAAAATTCTGCTGGGGTATGTAAACTTTTGAGCACGACTGTATTTAATTCTACGCTAGTTACAGATTGCTTTTAGCAACCAAACCAAGTGAGTGGATTTCTATGCCTGTCACTTCTATTTTTTATTGCTTAAGACCCTATTGCGCTTTCTTTTGTCCCCAGTCTCTCATCTGCATTTCTATCCTACTCATACATTAAACTCATCCACTCAAGTCTAGTGTTCCATGAAATATTCAGACAGCAGACAGATGATATCATAGTTGCTGTTGTTTTTTAATTTTTGCTTGCTAGGCAAAACTTAGGAAATTTCCATTAACTTTTTTTTTTTTTGCATAGTAGAAAGACTGATGAAACACTGGTGGTAAAAATGGACACACAGACCAAACACTGAAGAAACTCGGATCCAAAAAATTGTTTGAAATCAAACCTTTTTTTACATATGAGAAAAGTGACTGACTGATCAGTGCAGCTTCAATAGAAGAAAAAATATAAAGATAGAAATTAACATTTGTTCTATGACAGTTTTATGGCATCTAAAAGTCACAAAACTTGTCACAAAACTTGTCACAAGTGGTATACTGCACTTTTCTAATGGTATGTGGTCTAGAACAAGGACTTAGTTTACCAGTACATGACGCTCTTACGATGATGTACGCTAGAAAACTGGCGTATGTAGAGATACAATCTACAACCGCTCATTACTAATGTATATTTAATGTTCAGTCACACGGACAGCCAAAAGATGCGCCCGTTAATGAACATGCCACACCTTTCTGCCGCAAACTATACAGTGGCATGTAATAATACTAATAATAATCTCTTTATTTATATAGCTCCAACATATTACGCAGCGCTTTACAGTTTTGCACACATTATCATCACTGTCCCCGATGGGGCTCACAATCTAAATTTCCTATTAGTATGTCTTTAGAATGTGGGAGGAAACCAGAGTACCCGGAGGAAACCCACGCAAACACAGGGAGAACATGTAAGGCTATGTGCACACGTTGCGGATTAGCCTCAGGAATTTTTTGTGCGGATTCTGCATCTCTTGGCAGAAAACGCAGGTCGGATTTGACGCGTTTTTTGTGCGGATTTGCTGCGGATTTACTGTGAATTTTGTGCGGATTTCTATAATGGAATGGGTACAAAAACGCTGCAGATCATTTATTTATGAAGTGGTATGAATCATTGCCACTGGATATATATTCTCTTCTGTGAAGGTTTGTTTCATTTATTTGAGTACTCTGTGAGCACGCCATTGTTGATATTTTGTGATTCCATGCTCCCGTTCTCCTTTTTATTCCTGTTGCTTGATTAAAATGTTCCATTTTATTATCTATAAACATAATAAAGATTACTTTACACTTTGCATTTCATCGTCTTTCCTCCAACCGGTAATTGAGGATGTGCATTCAAAAAACTAAATCCAGTTTTGCAGCCCAAACACAATGCAATATGAAAGCCTATAATTGACATAAATAGAGTTAGGGCCTTAAATGGTTTTTTAGGGGATTGTTATGTTACAATGCTGTTTGCAGGCATGTAGGATTATCAGACATGTAAAATTGTTACCGAGACCTGCCCATATAATTATAGTTATTTTTTTTCAACATAAGCTTCACCTTTCATGAGGTGGAATGTTGCCATCAGGGAATCATTTTACCTCTTGAAAGTCAAAGCTCAAGGCTACATTTATTCTTTGGAACGTGTAGCATGTGGCTGTACGTGGCATGCCAGTTGGTAGCGTTCCACAGGTAACTTCAAGTGCATTCTAATATTTCTGAGACAATGGTAATAGTTTAACACCATTCCCTGGCAACACAGTTACTTTAGCCCCTCAACAACCGCCAATACACCATTTAATGATGGCTGTTAAAGGACCTTATTCTTCAGCGCCATTTTTTAATGGTAATGAGGAATAAGAGCACCACCCCACCCTGGAAATTCCCACGAGTGTCAGCTGTGCGTGACAGCTGACACCCTTCGGTATTGGCCCTGGATGGTTTTGGAGCCGATCAGGGCCAATTAACCCCTTTAATACTTTAATCGAGACAGCTTTATTTAATTGGTTTCAAGGGGGTTACAAGACCCCCTTTGTAACCATTGGACCCTGTGATAAGAATCACAGGTGCCGATGGTTACCATGGTACCCTAGGGTCATGTGATGACCCCAGGTTATGGTGGCCTGTGAGATCCAGCTATAAGCTGGATAAATAAAAAATAAAAATAATAACTGAATTGAGTGTTTCCATCAGGGCTCAAAACCGCAATTCAGAAAAAAAAACCTTGACAGAACCACTCACTTATGAGGCAGATGGAGTCACTTTGGACTGGTCTGTGTTCCAGCAGTAACCCATCATTTTAGATGTCTTTTTAGCACAAAACTGTGGGCGACCACAGATCTGTGCACACCTAAAAAGATGGATACCACCGGAACAGACGCCATACTGAGTCCAAAGTGTCATCTGCCTCATGGTAGGTGGTTCGGTTGGGGGTTTCGTCTGAATCGCATTTTTGTGGGATTTACACAGCGTAAACACTCATGTCATACAACACAAGAATGTGATCCAGCCTTATTCTGGAAGTGATAAACAAATATTATGTTCCCCAAAATGTTACCATAAAAACCCTTATTTATCCCACACAAAACCAACCCCTACTCAAGCGTGTCACCTGTCATTGGTACTATAGGGAGTTCTCACGTTACTGGTAGAATAAAAACTCTGTAAAAGTGACATGGCTCCCACCCCCTCAAATAACATCCACTGAATTCTGTGCTCAAAAATCCAAATGCCCCTCTCCTTCTGAGCCCCACTGTGCCTAAACCAAAGTAAACGGCCATTAGTTTGGCATTATTGTAATGTGGAGAGAGCACTTAACAATTTTTGTGGTGCGTGTCACCAGAAGCACAAGCTGGGCACAATATATGGGGGCTCTGCACTTTATGGGGACACAATGTATGGGCACTAAACTGGCATGTTTGCAATTCTCAAAAAAAACTTACATAGTTACAAAGGCTGAAAAAAGACCTAGATCCATTAAGTTCAACCTTTCTCCACCAATTATACATTTTGTCACTAAATTAACTATAACCCACAATGTTATGTGTATTGATTAAATCATCCAGCCCTTTTTTAAAAGCTGTTATAGTGTCTGCCATTATTACCACTTGTGGTAGGGAATTCCACATTCTCACTGCTCTAACTGTAAAGAACCCTCTCCTATTTAGCTACCAAAATCGCCTGTGCTCCAGCCGTAATGAGTGCCCCCTCTCTTTAGTATGGTCTTTGGAAGGAATACGTCATGTGCAAGTCCTTTGTACTGACCACACATATACAGCGCTGGCAAAAATTAAGAGACCACTGCTAAATGTTCAGTTTGTCTGATTTTTCTCTTTGTAGATATATTTTTGAGAAAAATGTAAATTGTTCTTTTAGTCTATAAACTTCCGACAACATGTCTCCGAAGTTCCAAGCAATAAATTTTGTGTTTTTTTCTGACAAAGAAAAATGGTAAAAATTTAAAACAAAATCCAGTGCTTTCAGACCTCAAATAAGGCAAATAAAACAAGTTCATAATCATTTAGAAACAACAATACTAATGTTATAACTCAGGAAGAGTTCAGAAAGCAATATTTTGTGGAATATGATTTTTAATCACAGCTTTCATGCGTCTTGGCATGCTTTCCACCAGTCTTTCCCACTGCTTCTGGTGCAAAAATGTAAGTAGTTCTTCTGTGTTTGATGGCTTGTGACTATCCATCATCCTCTTGATTACATTCCAGAGGTTTTCAATGGGGTTCAGGTCTGGAGATTGGGCTGCCCATGACAGGGTTATGATGTGGTGGTCTCTTAATTTTTGCCAGAGCTGTACTTATACATGTAAATGAGATCTCCTCTGAGGTGTCTTTTTTCTAAGCTAAACAAGCCCAACTTTTCCAACCTCTCATATTAGAGGCATTCCATTCCTTCTAATAATCTAGTTGCCCACCTTCGAATAGACTGTAACTTCTGAATGTCCTTTTTAAAATATGTTGCCCAAAACTGGATCCCATATTCTAGATGTGGCCTCACCAATGATTTCTAAAGGGGTAATAATATGTTGGGATCGTGGGATTTTATCTCTCTTTTTATACACCCTAAAATCTTGTTTGGTTTTGCAGCTGCTGCTTGACGTTGAGTACTGCTGCTCAGCTTACTTGTAACGAGAATTCCGAAGTCCTTCTCCTGTTCTGTAGTCCCGAGTATACTCCCATTTAATGTATATGCAGTGATAGGATTAGGGTACCGTCACACAGTGGCATTTTTATCGCTACGACGGCACGATTCGTGACGTTCTAGCGATATCGTTACGATCTCGCAGTGTCTGACACGCTACTGCGATCAGGCACCCAGCTGAGAATCGTACGTCGTAGCACATCGTTTGAAACTTTCTTTCGTCGCTGGATCTCCCGCTGTCATCGCTGGATCGTTGTGTGTGACAGCGATCCAGCGATGCGTTCGCTGGTAACCAGGGTAAACATCGGGTTACTAAGCGCA
Organism: Ranitomeya variabilis; assembly: GCF_051348905.1. NCBI lineage: Eukaryota > Metazoa > Chordata > Amphibia > Anura > Dendrobatidae > Ranitomeya > Ranitomeya variabilis. The sequence goes on from NC_135232.1 coordinate 376,388,787, forward strand.
GGGCCGCGCTTAGTAACCCGATGTTTACCGTGGTTACAAGCGTAAAAGTAAAAAAAAAAAAACAGTACATACACACCATCTGATGTCCGTCAGGTCCCTTGCAGTCTGCTTCCCGCTCTGACTGCCGGCCGGAAAGTGAGAGCAGATCACAGCGGTGACGTCGCCGCTGCGCTCTGCTTTCACTGTATGGCCGGATCTCAGTCAGAGCGGGAAGCGGACGGCAAGGGACCTGACGGACATCAGATGGTGAGTATGTACTGTTTGTTTTTTTTTACTTTTACGCTGGTAACCACGGTAAACATCGGGTTACTAAGCGCGGCCCTGCGCTTAGTAACCCGATGTTTACCCTGGTTACCAGCGAACCTTGGCATCGCTCCAGCGCCGTGATTGCAACGTGTGACCGCAGTCTACGACGCTGGAGCGATAATCATACGACGCTGCGACGTCACGAATCGTGCCGTCGTAGCGATGTAAATGGTACTGTGTGACAGTACCCTTACTCTGTTTTAGGTGAATTACTCTACATTTATCTGCATTACATCTCATTTACCAAGTGTTTGCCCATTCAGTCATCATATCCAGGTTGTTTTGCAATATTGTACTGTCTGTCAAGGTCATATTTTAATATCCTACATAGTTTAGTGTAGTCAGCAAAGACTGACATTTTAATCTCAATCCCATTCACTAGGTCATTAATAAAGAGGTTAAAAAGAATCGGTCCTAGCACCATTGCTGACCATATCCCATTTAGAGAATGTACCATTTATGACACTCTTTGTTTCCTGTCATTTAGCCAATTCCTTACCCATCTGCATGTAGATTCCCCCAGTCCTAGCTTTGTAGCTTCAGTATAAGGCTGTTATGTGGTACAGTATCAAATGCCTTTGCAAAGTCCAGATAAATTACATCAACCACATTACCTACATTCAGATTTGCTCTTACCTCCTCATAGAAAGCCAACATGTTAGTTAGACACAACTTATTCTACATGAATTCATGCTGGTTGTCAGTTATTATATTATTATCTACAGTATATTTCTGCTGGTCATCTCTTATAATGCCCTAAAAACTTTGCACACTACAGATGTCAGACTTACTGGATGGTAGTTGCCTGGATCCACCTTCTTATCTATCTTAAATATTGGTACCATGTCAGCCACCTTCCAATCCTGTGGCACCACCCCTGTTACAAGAGAGTCTAAGAATATAAGATACAGTGGTCTGTCAATTACTGAGCTCAATTCCCTCAGTATCTGTAGATGAATGCCACCTGGGTCGGGGGATTTGTCATTGTTTAATTTGCTCAGACGCAGGCATACTTTTTGTGTTAAACTTGTTATATCAGGTGGTGAACTTTCTACTGTAGTGTTTACGCATCTCAAGGGCTCTCCAAATGCGACATGATGTTTGCAGACCATTCCATCCATTTATTTAGTGGTTACTTGTGTGCACATCCCTTGCCATGGCTAAGTATATGTGCAAATTGTGTAAATTACCTAATAAACAACATTTAGGCTAGTTTCACACTAGCGTTTTGCTGAGCTGCAGAGGGCTGCGGAAGTCCTCGGTGAAGCCCTGCCCATGGCCGCACCTCCGCCGCTCAGCTCCACCTACGTACCTATCTTTAACATTAGGTACGCAGGTCGTGCGGATGTCTGCAGATGCTTCCGCATGCGTCGTTTTGATGATGCAAAGAAAAAAAGAAATTCCAACCAGCTGCGTTTGACACAGGTCCCGTATCATCAAAACGATGCATGCGGAGGCATCCGCATACATCCGCACGAGCTGCGTACCTAATGTTAAAGATAGGTATGCAGGCCGCATGCGGACGTAGGTGGAGCTGAGCATGGAGGTGCGGCCGAGGGCGGGGCTTCACGGAGGAAGTCTGCAGCCCTCCGCAGCTCCTCAAAACACTAGTGTGAAACTAGCCTAACTGAGCATTTCCTAGTCATTGTTTTGTTTTAAGGCCATGTGTGTGTTTATTGTGGATTTGCTTTTTTTCTTTCTTAATCTTTAACCCCTTTACCCCCAAGGGTGGTTTGCACGTTAATGACCGGGCCAATTTTTACAATTCTGACCACTGTCCCTTTATGAGTTTATAACTCTGGAACGCTTCAACGGATCTTGGCGATTCTGACACTGTTTTCTCGTGACATATTGTACTTCATGATATTGGTAAAATTTCTTTGATATAACTTGCGTTTATTTGTGAAAAAACAGAAATTTGGCAAAAATTTTGAAAATTTCGCAATTTTCCAACTTTGAATTTTTATGCCCTTAAATCACAGAGATATGTCACACAAAATACTTAATAGGTAACATTTCCCACATGTCTACTTTACATCAGCACAATTTAGGAACCAACTTTTTGTTTGTTAGGGAGTTATAAGGGTTAAAAGTTGACCAGCAATTTCTCATTTTTACAACACCATTTTTTTTTAGGGACCACATCTCATTTGAAGTCATTTTGAGGGGTCTATATGATAGAAAATACCCAAGTGTGACACCATTCTAAAAACTGCACCCCTCAAGGTGCTCAAAACCACATTCAAGAAATTTATTAACCCTTCAGGTGTTTCACAGGAATTTTTGGAATATTTAAATAAAAATTAACATTTAAATTTTTTTTACACAAAATTTATTTCAGCTCCAATTTGTTTTATTTTACCAAGGGTAACAGGAGAAAATGGACCCCAAAAGTTGTTGTAAAATTTGTCCTGAGTACGCCAATACCCCATATGTGGGGGTAAACCACTGTTTGGGCGCACCGCAGAGCTCGGAAGGGAAGGAGCGCCATTTGACTTTTCAATGCAAAATTGACTGGAATTAAGATGGGACGCCATGTCGCGTTTGGAGAGCCCCTGATGTGCCTAAACATTAAACCCCCCCACAAGTGACACTATTTTGGAAAGTAGACTCCCTAAGGAACTTATCTAGATGTGTTTTGAGAGCTTTGATCCCTCAAGTGTTTCTCTACAGGTTATAACGCAGAGCCGTGAAAATAAAAATTCTTTTTTTTTTCACAAAAATGATTTTTTAGTCCCCAGTTTTGTATTTTCACAAGGGTAAGAGAAGAAATTGGACCCCAAAAGTTGTTGTCCAATTTGTCCTGAGTATGCTGATACCCCATATGTGGGAGGGAACCACTGTTTGGGCGCATGGCAGAGCTCGGAAGGGAAGGAGCGCCATTTGGAATGCAGACTTAGATGGATTGGTCTGCAGGCATCATGTTGCATTTGCAGAGCCCCTGATGTACCCAAACAGTAGAAACCCCCAAAAGTGACCCCATATTGGAAACTAGACCTCCCAAGGAACTTATCTAGATGTGTTGTGAGAACTTTGAACCCCCAGGTGTTTCACTACAGTTTACAACGCAGAGCTGTGAAAATAAACAATCCTTTTTTTTTACCACAAAAATGATTTTTAGCCCCCCAAATTTATATTTTCCCAAGGGTAACAAGAGAACTTGGACCCCAAAGGTTGTTGTCCAATTTGTGCCGAGTACGCTGATGCCCCATATGTTGGGGTAAACCCCTGTTTGGGCGCACGGTAAAGCTCGGAAGGGAAGGAGCACTGTTTTACTTTTTCAATGCAGAATTGGCTGGAATTGAGATCGGACGCCATGTCGCGTTTGGAGAGCCCCTGATGTGCCTAAACAGTGGAAACTCCCCAATTCTAACTGAAACCCTAATCCAAACACACCCCTAACCCTAATCCCAATGGTAACCCTAACCACACCCCTAACCCTGACAAACCCCTAACTCTAATCCGAACCCTAATCCCAACTGTAAATGTAATCCAAACCCTAACTTTAGCCCCAACCCTAACCCTAACTTTAGCCCCAACCCTAGCCCCAACCCTAACCCCAGCCCTAACCCTAATGGGAAAATGGAAATAAATACATTTTTTTAATTTTATTATTTTTCCCTAACTAAGGGGGTGATGAAGGGGGGTTTGATTTACTTTTATAGCATTTTTTATAGCGGATTTTTATGATTGGCAGCCGTCACACACTAAAAGACGCTTTTTATAGCAAAAAACACATTTTGAGACCTATAATTTTTCCATATTTTGGTCCACAGAGTCATGTGAGGTCTTGTTTTTTGCGGGACGAGTTGACGTTTTTATTGGTAACATTTTCGGACACGTGACAGTTTTTGATCGCTTTTTATTCCGATTTTTGTGAGGCTGAATGACCAAAAACCAGCTATTCATTAATTTCTTTTGGGGGAGGCGTTTATACCGTTCCTCATTTGGTAAAATTGATAGAGCAGTTTTATTCTTCGGGTCAGTACGATTACAGCGATACCTCATTTATATCATTTTTTATGCTTTGGCGCTTTTATACGATAAAAACTATTTTATAGAATAAATAATTATTTTGGCATCGCTTTATTTTGAGGACTATAACTTTTTTATTTTTTCTTTGATGATGCTGTGTGGCAGCTCGTTTTTTGCGGGACAAGATGACGTTTTCAGCGATACCATGGTTATTTATATCCGTCTTTTTGATCGCGTGTTATTCCACTTTTTGTTCGGAGGTATGATAATAAAGCGTTGTTTTTTGCCTCGTTTTTTTTTTTTTTCCTACGGTGTTCACTGAAGGGGTTAACTAGTGATATAGTTTTATAGGTGGGGTCGTTATGGACGCGGCGATACTAAATATGTGTACTTTTATTGTTTTATTTTTTTTATTTAGATAAAGAAATGTATTTATGGGAATATTTTTTTTTTATTTCTTTATTTAGGAATTTTTTTTTTTAATTTTTTTTTACACATGTGGAAATTTTTTTTAAAACTTTTTTACTTTGTCCCAGGGGGGGACATCACAGATCTGTGATCTGACAGTTTGCATAGCACTCTGTCAGATCATCGATCTGACTTACAGCATCGCGTATCTCCCAGGGGTATCTCCGATCACATTGCGTTGCTCCGGGGGTCTCAGGGAAGCCCGCAGGGAGCCCCCTCCCTGCGCGATGCTTCTCTGTACCGCCGGCACACCACGATCATGTTTGATCGCGGTGTGCCGGGGGTTAATGTGTCGGGGGCGGTCCGTGACCGCTCCTGGCACATAGTGCCGGATGTCAGCTGTGATAATCAGCTGACACCCGGCCACGATCGGCCGCGCTCCCCCCATGAGCGCTGCCGATCGCGCTGGACCTACTATCCCGTCGGTGGTCATACGGGCCCACCCCACCTCGACGGGATAGTACGTCCAATGTCAGAAAGGGGTTAAAAATTATTTTAAACTTTTTTCTACTTTTTATTTAACAGAAACCTGATATGTCCCTAAATGCTAGGAACTTGAATGAAATACTCATATGCCCAAATGCTATTAACTTGCATATATATGGTTAATATGAAGGTTAATAGTGCTCCAGTGTTGTTGGGCTACCTTACTGAAAGTGCGCTAATGGTAGGAAGTTAATTTTATTCTCCCAAGGAGTCAGCGGCTTTCAAGTACAGAGGCGTGTCGGGCGATCCCAAGAAACAGGCTCTGTTGCATGTGCTGTGACAGTGACAAATCCAGCTGCGGCGTCGATCAGTTGATCCAGGAAGCTGGGTTCCCTCTGCAGCTTATTTGGTAAGCGCTATAGCTTGCCGAATAAGAGGGAACCCGAACAAATTCGCTCAACTCTAGTCAAACCATGGATACCTAAGGTCCTGCAATGCCTGCACATGAGAAAGAGACATAGCGAATCAGGAAAACTATGCTACATTACTAATCGGTGGTATTTGCTAATATTATTATTACTCTTACTATATGTTAGGATAGGATCTTGGAGATGGCAATATCCCTTTAAGTCCCATTAAGGGAATAGACTATGTTATCCTTGTATACTATGCTGCTATAATTCTTCTTAATAGATCTGGCACCTCTTACACCAGCACAATCCTAAGATTTAAGCCAGCCTCACACATCAGTTTTTTTTTGTATGTGTGCTATCCGTTACTTTTACAGATAGATCACAGAACCTTCACAATGAATGTGACTTTTCACATGTCCTTTTTTTATGGACCGATTGTCCGCAAAACTCCCCAGACATCCTACTTTCATCCATTTTGAAGATCAAACTCTCAATGCAAGTCAAGTCAATGGCCCTATGAAAAAAACAAACAAACTGATAGCATATGGATGTCATCTGTGTTCAACACATACTTTACTTTTTTCTTATATGTTAAAAACGGGTGAAGCAAGGATTGTAAAAACTGATGCATGAGCCAAAATGGGTCCAACACAATGAAAAAATCTCCCACCATTTTTCATGTATGAGGAAAAAAAAGGACTAGTGAAACTGGCGTTAGGTTGATAATAGAATGCCGGGTTGTTTCATATGAAAGATATCTTTTGTATGGGAAGGGTAAAATGACATTTTCTTATGACAAACTCTCCCTTCCAAGGCTGGAGTCACTCTAGTGTATGGCATCCGATGCAAGAGGATCGGGTCGGATATGCCTATGACACTTGAGCCAAGTGTCATGCTACTGTGCTCTGATCTTCTCGCATGAGAGAATCGCAGCACAAGTGCGGAGGAGACGGAAAAATTCATTTCTTCATATCGTCCAATGTGCGTATATCGGGCTGCGCTGTGATGACATCTGAGTGCAGTCCAATGTTTCACACTCACCCATAGACTTGTATCGGGGCGAGTGAGCCGAGTCTCGCTGCCAATCGCATCATGGTGCCGAATCGGCATGAGACAATAATCGGAGATCTGCACTGCCCCATAGTATAACACTGGGCCGAGTGCTAGCTGATCACATATCACATAGCACTCGGCCATGTTATATGGTAGTGGGACGCCAGCCTAAGCCCCAAGCACCCGGTAGCAGAAAAGTGTGCCTGCATCAGCCTTTGGAGAAATACCAAGGACACATACAATATATGTAACATTAAGTACAATGTGATAAAAAATGGCTTCTAACTGTTTTTCTACATTTTGTAGCTTAATAAGTTACTTGAGTGCTGCGATTAATGTGTGAAGGTGATGTTTTCGACCACGGCTATTATTTGTCTTTAGTAATAAAGCTGTTTTCTTGGCAGGTTACTACGGCGAGGGTGTTAATGCCATCATTGTGTTTGCTGCCTGCTTTCTGCCTGACAGCAGTCGTTCTGACTACAATTATGTCATGGAAAATCTGTTCCTGTGAGTACGTCCCATAAACACGGCCACACTCACTATTGTGACAAACACCCTGCAACATGTTGGCACACTCCTCATCTACACATATGGTTTCAGTCTATTTGGACAAAGAATACATCTTTTTTTGTTAAAGGGTAATAGGAAAAATAATTGCATGTAGATACTTTATAGCAAAAAAAAGCATAAAAACAATCGTGTTACAGAACTACAGAACTGTAGAAACAAGATCCTGTGCAAATATGTTACAGAACTACACATCCCAGCAACTTACTATTGTCTAGTGGTTAGATCAGCAGTGGTTGTGGATTTGGGGAATTTTTTGGTGCAGGGCAAGTGGGTAAGGTGTAAAATTCGGACAGCAGGGATTGTTTCACATCACTCCTGCCCTGGAGATGAGGGAGGATCCAGCAAATATGACACATTTAAATAAAGTAGCCAGCCATAAAGTCATAAAAACATGAGGTTGGAAGCAGAAAAAATACCATATGGTCCTTTTGGTCTGGTCTTACATTTATTTCCTTTATATTTGTATCTTAGGATAGCTGTCATCTTGACTGCGGTGTCATGCTACATACATGTGCACCTATCTATGTGTTTTCTTAGTGGGATGCCCACTCAAATAGAAGAAGAATGGCTGCACTTTGCTAATAGAATACACAGTGCAGCCTTCGTGGTGGCATTTGCTATATAGTGGCTCGTGAAAGCATCCCCCCTTGTTTTTTATTTTTACCTATTTTGTTATATTACAACTGTGTTTAAATATTTTTGTATTCCGATTTGTGTGTGATGCATCAGCACTAAATATTCTAAGCTGGTGAAGTAAGAAAAATATATTACATTTATGGGATTAAATAGCTAAAAATTGTCATGTGCATATGTATTCACCCCTTTTGCTATGATGCCCCTAAAAATTTCTGGTGCAAGCAACTACCTTCATAAGTCACTTGCTTACTGAAAGGAAGTCCACCTGTGTGCAATCTAAGTGTCACATGGTTTGTCAGTATATACACCTTTTCTGAAAGCTCACAGACGCTGCAACACCATTAAGGAAGAGGTACCACTAACCAAACCCCACCATGAAGACCAAGGAGATCTCCAAACAAGTCAGGGACAAAGTTGTTGAGAAGTACAAGTCAGGGTTGGGTTATAAAAAAAATATCCCAATTTCTGTTGATTCCCCAGAGCACCATCAAATCATTTATGATCAAATGGAAAGAACATGGTACCACAACAAACCTGCCAAGAGTGGGCCGCCCACCAAAACTCTCAGCCTAGGCAAGGAGGGCATTAATGAGAGAGGCAGCAGAGACCAAAGGTAACCCTGAATGAGCTGCAGAGTTCGCAAGCAGAGACTGGAGCATCTGCCTATACGACCACAATAAGCCATACACTCCATAGAGGTGGCCTTTATGGAAGAGTGGGCAGAACTAAGCCAAAAGACATGTGAGGGACTCCCTAAATGTATGGAGGAAGGTGCTGTGGTCAAAGAAGACCAAAATTGAACTTTTTGGCCACCAAGGTAAACGCTATATCTGGCACCAAGCCAACACAGGTTATCACCCCAAGAAAACCATCTTCACAGTAAAACGTGGTGGTGGCAGCATCATGCTGTGGGAATGTTTTTCGGCAGCAGTTACAGGGAAAATAGTTTGAATCAAGGGGAAGTTGGATGGTGCAAAGTACAGGGATATTCTTGAGCAAAAACCTGTTTCAGTCTTTCAGTGATTTAAGACTGGGATGGATTTTCACCTTCCAACAAGACAATTACCAAAAGAATACCACTAAAGCAACACCTACTCAAAGCCCAGACTGTAATCCAATTGAGAATCTTGAGAATCTGTGGTTAGACTTGAAGATTGCTATGCACCAGAGGAAGATATCTAACTTGAAGGAGCTGGAGCAGTTTTGCCTTGAATGGGCAAAAATCCCAGTGGCAAGATGTGGAAAGCTCATGGAGACTTATCCAAAATTACTTGCAGCAGTAATTGCTACAAAATACTGATTTTAGAGGGGTGAATAGTTATGCAGAGTGAAATTTTCAATTATTTTTGTACTTTTGTTGTTTGCTACACAATAAAAAGAAAACCAAATGTTCACAGTTGTAGGCATGTTTTTTTATATGAACTGATGCAAACCCTAAAAAAACTTTGAAATTCCAAGTTGTGAGGTAGCTAAACATGAAAAATGCCAAGGTGGGGTGAATACTTTTGCAAGCCACTGTGTGTTTAAATCCGGGACTTACAGCAACCCGATGGCTTGATACTATCAAGATAACACAAGATGCACAAGATTGATTTTCATACAGATCGTTCATCTATCAAGTTGCCATGGCTCGAGATGAAGCTGGAGGCTGTTAAAAAAGGAAATATAGTAGATAATCCGTTTTCAAACCACAGAGAATGGGACAGATTTACTAAGCTAAATGTTCCCAAATTCTGGTGACTCACTGCTAAAATTCAAGAAGGGTCTGGATGCCTTTCTTGCTTAATATATTACAAGTTTATGGGCACTATATTCTGTGATGGGACGTTGATCCAGGAAATTAGTCTGATTGCCATATGTGGAGATGGGAAGGATATGGGCTTTTAGTGTCTGCCCCGTGGGGTTTTTACCTTCCTCTGGATCAACATGTTAAGATATAGGTTGAACAAGTAGACTTAAAGAGAATTTCATCAGGATCAGGCATGATAAACTAAAGATATGGGCATAAAGCTGCTATTCTCCTGATTTTAATAGGTATCTTCACTGCCGAAATCTGCAGCCTAGTTATTCTTTATTCACCAATAGATGTTTTGGTGCAACAAGCTGTTTGTGCTTTGGGGGGGCCTGCAGGATGGGACTGGGACACTGGTGCCATTTTACTGGAGTCTGCAACCAGATCAATCTGCACAAGTGCCACACGTGGCTAGGATAGTGTCAGAACTTAATTTTAAACAGTATGTAGATCCTTACACCAGAGGCAGCTTGGGAGCCGTGGCAGAGATGAAGAAACTCCCCGCAGCCAGCCCAAATGGTTAGTGCACCAAAACTTCTATTGTTGATTAAAGAATAACCAGGCTGCACATTTCTACAATGAAGGTACCTATTAATTCAGCAGAACAGCGACTTTATGACCATATCTTTAGTTTATAATGCCTAATCATGATGACAAGTTCTAACCGTTAAACTATGAAACTATGAAGTACCTTGCACCAGACTCATTATGTGTAAAAAAATGTTGGAAAAGTCGGTATGACAGGTCTAAATGTTGGGCTTGTATTTTTACTTACATAGGTTTTGGCATATTCCTACTATTTAGACTATTTTGAAATTGTTGATGGATTATCTCAAGATAAGAAAGTTAATGAATATAGTATACTAAGTTACTAACCATTTATAAAATATCCAAAAATACTTATTTATTTTTTATATTTGCCATTAGTATATGCATGTACTTGTGCTTATGGTTTTTAAGAATTAGCTAGGGAATATAAAACCAAGGGTAGTCCTCTTGTACAAGGTAGTTATTAGCACAAGTCATAAACCCGTATGACTCTAGATAGGGCTAGCATGGCTTACACCTGCTTATCTATTGTCTAATATAAGACTAAATTCACAATACAGTTTCCAGCATTGCTCAGTCACCTGGAAAAACACTATGAAAACCCCCTTGTTAGGCTTTATAGAAAGACAAAGCAACCCTTTACATTCTGCCATACTCAGATGACATGAGAGGTCAGAACCACATGTGCTGGAGGACTAGACGTGAAATTGGCAGATCAGTTCCCATAGTGTGCAGTATACGATGACAGCAATTTACCTCCTATTTGTTATAACTGCCTACCTCTGCAGTAGTGAAGGAGGTCATTGTATAACCCACATTTATATACTGAACAATGTGCAAAATGTTCCTGGTTGCAAAAAAATAAGCACAAATAACATGTTGATACTATCTATAAGCACATTATTACCATGAAGGGGAAGGTGCCCATACTTGGCAAATCATTAATAAAAATCTGAACATTGTGCAAGGAAATTAAACTTAAGCTAACTTACTGGAACCATTAAAACATTGAAATAAAAAATGTAGTATGAAATAAAAAGATACTTATAAATAAAGGTGCCTTAAAATGTCTGATTCTGCTTCTCCTTATTCTCAACGTGGCCACACGTGCAAAGTTTGGCCACAGTGACATACGATCATAGTGATACTAAGGTGGTCTCAATAGATAACCAAATCGTCACATCGTCCCCACGCACAAGTGCACGAAGACTCAGTTTTGCAGTCTCACTCAGTAAAGTTTCTTTTTTGGGAACCTGGTCATGATTTAGCTGGCCATGGCTTGCAAAAAGCTGATATTGTCATGGGTTCCCGAAGCGATCTGCTGATACATATCTAAATATTGTATGTTGCTGTATATTCTCTCTTATTTCAGATATGTGATAAGTACATTGGAACTCATGGTAGCTGAGGACTACATGATTGTCTACCTAAATGGAGCCACGCCAAGAAGAAAAATGCCAGGACTTGGATGGATGAAGAAGTGTTATCAAATGATAGATAGACGGTGAGTAGACAATTTTCAACATTAAAGGGGTTGTCCGATGAAAACAGGTTATCACCTATCACTAGATAGGTGATAACTTGCTGATTGGTGGGTTTCTGACTGCTTCGATTGGCAGATCGGGGAATTTCTATCCCCATCAGAATGGAGCAGCAGTGCGCGCATGTGCTACCTGCATTTGATTCTTTTCTTTTGGGGCCGCCAAGCAATGTGATCGTCTTTTTCCGGAAGCCCCATAAAGAATGAATGGAATGGCATTTGGACATCCAACATGGCACACTATTTTGTAACAGTGATGAAAGCTATCTATTGGGAATAAAAGTTCCCCGATCTACTGAACAATGAAGATCCTGGTGGTGAGACACCTACCAATCACTAAGTTATCACCTATCTTTCAGAAAAGTATTAAAGGGTATACCCGATACTTTATAAAAAACAAAAAATGTACCTAAACACTAACAGGCAGGTAATTGCAACTTACCTGCCTGTGTGTACGGCGCCATTCTTCCCTGGCACAGAGTGGTCACATACCGCTCCTGCTGGGATTTCAGCTGTCTCTGCTGACGCAACGGGGAGTGACTTTGATGTAATTCTGATTGACAGCTGGCTCCCCCAGTTAGGCAACGGGGATCCGGCTGTCAATCAGAATGATGTCAGAAGTCCCCCGCCCAGTCGACAGGGCGGAGAATAAGCCTCCAGAGTGGATGTGACTTCAGCAGAGGCTTCTGAATCCCTGGCAGGAGTGGTCTGTGACCACTCTGTGCTGGGGAAGAATGGTACCAGACACAACAGGCAGGTAGGTTGCAATTATATTCCTGTTAGTGCTTAGGTACATTTTTTGTTTTTTTGTAAAGTCCCGGATACCCCTTTAACTTGTTTTCTCTGGCCTACTCTTTTAAGTCAGTTTTGCTACCTATATCATATGTTCAAGATGTAACTATTAGTGACGAGCAAACGTGCTGGGATAAGTTGTTATCTGAGCATGCCCTTGTGCTATCCGGGTGTCTTCGGCGTTCTTGAAAAATATGTTCCAGTCCCTGCGCCCATATGTCTCGCAGCTGTTCGACAGCCGCAACACATGTAGGGATTTCATAACAAACAGGCAATCCCTGCATGTGTTGTGGCTGTCAAACAGCTGTGACACATGCATCGACGGGGACTTAAACATATCTTTGAAGCATGCCGAAAACACCTGGTCAGCACAAGAGCATAGCATGCTTGTATAACACATTATCCGAGCACGTTCACTTATCACTAGTAACTATCTCAAAATGATTTTCTCAAGGCTACATAGCAACTGCATACTCTGCTATGGCTATTTGTTAATTATGTTTGATTGCTTTCATGAATGGATTACCTACGTTATATCTTATTACAGACTAAGGAAGAACCTAAAGTCATTCATCATTGTTCATCCATCTTGGTTTATCAGAACTATATTAGCCGTAACACGTCCTTTTATAAGGTAAATATGAATTGTACTATAGTAAATCATTCTTATCTATTATACAGCTCGGGCAAAAATTAAGAGACCTAATGTTCAGTTTGTCTGATTTTTCTCTTTGTAGGTATATTTTTGAGTAAAATGTAAATTGTTCTTTTATTCTATAAACTTCTGACAACATGTCTCCGAATTTCCAAGCAATAATGTTTGTATTTTTTTTCTGACAAAGAAAAATGGTCAAAATAAAAAAAAAAAACAGGGCTTTCAGACTTCAAATAATGCAAAGAAAACAAGTTCATAATTATTTAGAAACAACAATACTAATGTTTTAACTCATGAACAGTTCAGAAATCAATATTTTGTGGAATAACCATGATTTTTAATCATAGCCTTCATGCGTCTTGGCAAGCAGGTCTTCTTTGTTTGATGGCTTGTGACTATCCATCATCCTCTTCATTACATTCCAGAGGTTTTCAATGGGGTTCCGGTCTGGAGATTGGGCTGCCCACGACAGGGTTTTGATGTGGTGGTCTCTTAATTTTTGCCAGAGCTGTATTTAACATCATCTAGTGCAGTAATCCACAGCATGAATATATCTTAGTATTTGATATTATCACTAATCTGATGAACAGATCTTTCTTTTTCCCTATCCTGGAAATAAAGTTGCCATGCAATGCCCTGCTTTCATTCAATTCTGTGGGAGAAAAATAGACATCAAAAATAAAAGGCATATCCAATTTACATATGCAATACATGTACATTATGGTAGGTTGTAGATTCTTAAGGCATCTAATTTTACATTATTTTACTCCTTGGCACTAGTTTAATGAAATATTGTTGAGAAATACCATTTCCTATTGCTGCTTTGTATGACATGGTTGGGTGAGTTTAGTGTGTTGGAACATGCCAGGACAGCACATAGGCCTGGTCTCTGGTCTCCCATAATTTTCAATAAACCAATCTGTTCTCAACCCAATTGAATGTATTTGGGTTGAACAAGAATGGAGATTGCAAGCTAGGCCTTCTCATTCAACATCAGTGTCTGACCTCACAAATGCTCTTCTGGATGAATGGGCAAAAGTCCCCATAGACACACTCCACAATTTTGTAAGACCAAAAGCAATTTCCTATGATAAGAATTGCAATGTATTCGTAAAAATTGGATGCTATATGGTTGATCCATGTGGGATCTGATTTTTTTTGAACAGCAATAGATTTGAATGGGCAAGTATCTGAAATATGTAAAAGGCTAGTGCATACTGCGATTTTATTCATGCGGACATTCGATCTATGTGCACAAAAAAGGTCATCTGAGAAGTCTTATAGAATGACATTGGTCCTAGTGCTTTTTGCGTGATGTCAGGTTTTTCCATACGCAACAATCAGACCCATAATACAGTCGTGTTAATATCGCCTCAAAGTCAGATTAATATTGTAATACCTAATATATTAATTTATACTTAACATCCTTTTCTATCAGCTCCAAGTTCAGCAGCAAGATAAAGTACGTATCCAGTCTAGCTGAGCTTAGGGAATTGATCCCAATGGAATATGTGCAGATTCCGGAAAGTATTATCAAGTAAGTCAATGTGTAAAATGTTTAATACATCAAAGACTGTGGAAACTATTTTTTCTGCTGTCAAACACAAAGTTGCATTGTAACAGTGTAATCTTTTGTATTTGTATGTGTCCCAAGCCCAATTATGTTAAGTTGGTTATTCATAGAATGTTGGCAAAACCAGACTATTTCGACAAGACCAGCTGACCAACCAAAGAGTATTGGGATTTGCCAACTCTCCACCAATGACAAACGTCTTGGATAAAAGGGTCAGATACTGAATTTTGACATGGGAATTTAAAGGCTGTCAGAAGTGTCGGGTGGAAGCTCACTCGCCTTTCCCCACTGAGAACACATGCA